>NW_027473899.1:0-123896 GCF_050947335.1 Megachile rotundata
GAGTAATGAGTCTAGTAATTGTCGTTCTATCGATCATATCTGCATAATATGGTTAATAATATGAGTTAGATTGATAATAGTGAGTGTAATAAGTATAGTTATTGTCGCTCTATCGATCATATAAGCGTAATATGGCTAATAATATGAGTTAGATTGATAATAATAAGAGTAACATGTATAGTAATTGTCGTTCTATCGATCATATAAGCATAATATGGCTAATAATATGAGTTAGATTGATAATAGTGAGTGTAATAAGTTTAGTAAATGTCGTTCTATCGATCATATAAGCATAATATAGCTAATAATATGAGTTACATTGATAATAATAAGAGTAATAAGTATAGTAATTGTCGTCCTATCGATCATATAAGCAGAATATGGCTAATAATATGAGTTAGATTGATAATAATAAGAGTAATGAGTATAGTAATTGTCGTTCTATCGATCATATCTGCATAATATGGTTAATAATATCAGTTAGATTGATAATAATAACAGTAATGAGTATAGTAATTGTCGTCCTATCGATCATATAAGCATAATATGGCTAATAATATGAGTTAGATTGATAATAATAAGAGTAATGAGTATAGTGATTGTCGTTCTATCAATCATATCTGCATAATATGGTTAATAATATGAGTTAGATTGATAATAGTGAGTGTAATAAGTTTAGTAAATGTCGTTCTATCGATCATATAAGCATAATATAGCTAATAATATTAGTTACATTGATAATAATAAGAGTAATGAGTATAGTAATTGTCGTTATATCGATCATATAAGCATAATATGACTAATAATATGAGTTAGATTGATAATAATAACAGTAATGAGTATAGTAATTGTCGTCCTATAGATCATTTAAGCATAATATGGCTAATAATATGAGTTAGATTGATAATAATAACAGTAATGAGTATAGTAATTGTCGTCCTATCGATCATATAAGCAGAATATGGCTAATAATATGAGTTAGATTGATAATAGTAAGAGTAATGAGTAGAGCAATTGTCGTACTATCGATCATATAAGCATAATGTGGCTAATAATATGAGTTAGATTGATAATAATAAGAGTAATGAGTCTAGTAATTGTCGTTCTATCGATCATATCTGCATAATATGGTTAATAATATGAGTTAGATTGATAATAGTGAGTGTAATAAGTATAGTTATTGTCGCTCTATCGATCATATAAGCGTAATATGGCTAATAATATGAGTTAGATTGATAATAATAAGAGTAACATGTATAGTAATTGTCGTTCTATCGATCATATAAGCATAATATGGCTAATAATATGAGTTAGATTGATAATAGTGAGTGTAATAAGTTTAGTAAATGTCGTTCTATCGATCATATAAGCATAATATAGCTAATAATATGAGTTACATTGATAATAATAAGAGTAATAAGTATAGTAATTGTCGTCCTATCGATCATATAAGCAGAATATGGCTAATAATATGAGTTAGATTGATAATAATAAGAGTAATGAGTATAGTAATTGTCGTTCTATCGATCATATCTGCATAATATGGTTAATAATATCAGTTAGATTGATAATAATAACAGTAATGAGTATAGTAATTGTCGTCCTATCGATCATATAAGCATAATATGGCTAATAATATGAGTTAGATTGATAATAATAAGAGTAATGAGTATAGTGATTGTCGTTCTATCAATCATATCTGCATAATATGGTTAATAATATGAGTTAGATTGATAATAGTGAGTGTAATAAGTTTAGTAAATGTCGTTCTATCGATCATATAAGCATAATATAGCTAATAATATTAGTTACATTGATAATAATAAGAGTAATGAGTATAGTAATTGTCGTTATATCGATCATATAAGCATAATATGACTAATAATATGAGTTAGATTGATAATAATAACAGTAATGAGTATAGTAATTGTCGTCCTATCGATCATATAAGCATAATATGGCTAATAATATCAGTTAGATTGATAATAATAACAGTAATGAGTATAGTAATTGTCGTCCTATCGATCATATAAGCATAATATGGCTAATAATATGAGTTAGATTGATAATAATAAGAGTAATGAGTATAGTGATTGTCGTTCTATCAATCATATCTGCATAATATGGTTAATAATATGAGTTAGATTGATAATAGTGAGTGTAATAAGTTTAGTAAATGTCGTTCTATCGATCATATAAGCATAATATAGCTAATAATATTAGTTACATTGATAATAATAAGAGTAATGAGTATAGTAATTGTCGTTATATCGATCATATAAGCATAATATGACTAATAATATGAGTTAGATTGATAATAATAACAGTAATGAGTATAGTAATTGTCGTCCTATCGATCATATAAGCATAATATGGCTAATAATATGAGTTAGATTGATAATAATAAGAGTAATATGTGTAGTAATTATCGTTCTATCCGTCATATAAGCATAATATGCCTAATAATATGAGTTAGATTGATAATAATAAGAATAATGAGTCTAGTAATTGTCGTTCTATCGATCATATCTGCATAATATGGTTAATAATATGAGTTAGATTGATAATAATAAGAGTAATGAGTATAGTAATTGTCGTTCTATCGATCATATCTGCATAATATGGTTAATAATATGAGTTACATTGATAATAGTGAGTGTAATAAGTTTAGTAAATGTCGTTCTATCGATCATATAAGCATAATATAGCTAATAATATGAGTTACATTGATAATAATAAGAGTAATAAGTATAGTAATTGTCGTCCTATCGATCATATAAGCATAATATGGCTAATAATATGAGTTAGATTGATAATAATAAGAGTAATGAGTATAGTAATTGTCGTTCTATCGATCATATCTGCATAATATGGTTAATAATATGAGTTAGATTGATAATAGTGAGTGTAATAAGTTTAGTAAATGCCGTTCTATCGATCATATAAGCATAATATAGCTAATAATATGAGTTACATTGATAATAATAAGAGTAATGAGTATAGTAATTGTCGTTATATCGATCATATAAGCATAATATGACTAATAATATGAGTTAGATTGATAATAATAACAGTAATGAGTATAGTAATTGTCGTCCTATAGATCATTTAAGCATAATATGGCTAATAATATGAGTTAGATTGATAATAATAACAGTAATGAGTATAGTAATTGTCGTCCTATCGATCATATAAGCAGAATATGGCTAATAATATGAGTTAGATTGATAATAGTAAGAGTAATGAGTAGAGCAATTGTCGTACTATCGATCATATAAGCATAATGTGGCTAATAATATGAGTTAGATTGATAATAATAAGAGTAATGAGTCTAGTAATTGTCGTTCTATCGATCATATCTGCATAATATGGTTAATAATATGAGTTAGATTGATAATAGTGAGTGTAATAAGTATAGTTATTGTCGCTCTATCGATCATATAAGCGTAATATGGCTAATAATATGAGTTAGATTGATAATAATAAGAGTAACATGTATAGTAATTGTCGTTCTATCGATCATATAAGCATAATATGGCTAATAATATGAGTTAGATTGATAATAGTGAGTGTAATAAGTTTAGTAAATGTCGTTCTATCGATCATATAAGCATAATATAGCTAATAATATGAGTTACATTGATAATAATAAGAGTAATAAGTATAGTAATTGTCGTCCTATCGATCATATAAGCAGAATATGGCTAATAATATGAGTTAGATTGATAATAATAAGAGTAATGAGTATAGTAATTGTCGTTCTATCGATCATATCTGCATAATATGGTTAATAATATGAGTTAGATTGATAATAGTGAGTGTAATAAGTATAGTTATTGTCGCTCTATCGATCATATAAGCGTAATATGGCTAATAATATGAGTTAGATTGATAATAATAAGATTAATGAGTATAGTAATTGTCGTTCTATCGATCATATCTGCATAATATGGTTAATAATATGAGTTAGATTGATAATAGTGAGTGTAATAAGTATAGTCATTGTCGCTCTACCGATCATATAAGCATAATATGACTAATAATATGAGTTAGATAGATAATAATAAGAGTAATGAGTATAGTTATTGTCGTTCTATCGATGATATCTGCATAATATGGTTAATAATATGAGTTAGATTGATAATAGTGAGTGTAATAAGTATAGTAATTGTCGTTCTATCGGTCATATGACCATAATATGGCTAATAATATGAGTTAGAATGATAATAATAAGAGTAATAAGTATAGTAATTGACGTTCTATCGATCATATAAGCATAATGTGGCTAATAATATGAGTTAGATTGATAATAATAAGAGTAATGAGTATAGTAATTGTCGTTCTGTCGATCATATCTGCATAATATGGTTAATAATATGAGTTAGATTGATAATAGTGAGTGTAATAAGTATAGTCATTGTCGCTCTATCGATCATATAAGCATAATATGGCTAATAATATGAGTTAGATAGATAATAATAAGAGTAATGAGTATAGTTATTGTCGTTCTATCGATCATATCTGCATAATATGGTTAATAATATGAGTTAGATTGATAATAGTGAGTGTAATAAGTATAGTAATTGTCGTTCTATCGGTCATATGACCATAATATGGCTAATAATATGAGTTAGAATGATAATAATAAGAGTAATAGGTATAGTAATTAACGTTCTATCGATCATGTAAGCATAATGTGGCTAATAATATGAGTTAGATTGATAATAATAAGAGTAATGAGTATAGTAATTGTCGTTCTATCGATCATATCTGCATAATATGGTTAATAATATGAGTTAGATTGATAATAGTGAGTGTAATAAGTATAGTAATTGTCGCTCTATCGATCATATAAGCATAATATGGCTAATAATATGAGTTACGTTGATAATAATAAGAATAATGAGTCTAGTAATTGTCGTTCTATCGATCATATCTGCATAATATGGTTAATAATATCAGTTAGATTGATAATAATAACAGTAATGAGTATAGTAATTGTCGTCCTATCGATCATATAAGCATAATATGGCTAATAATATGAGTTAGATTGATAATAATAAGAGTAATGAGTATAGTAATTGTCGTTCTATCAATCATATCTGCATAATATGGTTAATAATATGAGTTAGATTGATAATAGTGAGTGTAATAAGTTTAGTAAATGTCGTTCTATCGATCATATAAGCATAATATAGCTAATAATATTAGTTACATTGATAATAATAAGAGTAATGAGTATAGTAATTGTCGTTATATCGATCATATAAGCATAATATGACTAATAATATGAGTTAGATTGATAATAATAACAGTAATGAGTATAGTAATTGTCGTCCTATCGATCATATAAGCATAATATGGCTAATAATATGAGTTAGATTGATAATAATAAGAGTAATATGTGTAGTAATTATCGTTCTATCCGTCATATAAGCATAATATGCCTAATAATATGAGTTAGATTGATAATAGTAAGAATAATGAGTCTAGTAATTGTCGTTCTATCGATCATATCTGCATAATATGGTTAATAATATGAGTTAGATTGATAATAATAAGAGTAATGAGTATAGTAATTGTCGTTCTATCGATCATATCTGCATAATATGGTTAATAATATGAGTTACATTGATAATAGTGAGTGTAATAAGTTTAGTAAATGTCGTTCTATCGATCATATAAGCATAATATAGCTAATAATATGAGTTACATTGATAATAATAAGAGTAATAAGTATAGTAATTGTCGTCCTATCGATCATATAAGCATAATATGGCTAATAATATGAGTTAGATTGATAATAATAAGAGTAATGAGTATAGTAATTGTCGTTCTATCGATCATATCTGCATAATATGGTTAATAATATGAGTTAGATTGATAATAGTGAGTGTAATAAGTTTAGTAAATGCCGTTCTATCGATCATATAAGCATAATATAGCTAATAATATGAGTTACATTGATAATAATAAGAGTAATGAGTATAGTAATTGTCGTTATATCGATCATATAAGCATAATATGACTAATAATATGAGTTAGATTGATAATAATAACAGTAATGAGTATAGTAATTGTCGTCCTATAGATCATTTAAGCATAATATGGCTAATAATATGAGTTAGATTGATAATAATAACAGTAATGAGTATAGTAATTGTCGTCCTATCGATCATATAAGCAGAATATGGCTAATAATATGAGTTAGATTGATAATAGTAAGAGTAATGAGTAGAGCAATTGTCGTACTATCGATCATATAAGCATAATGTGGCTAATAATATGAGTTAGATTGATAATAATAAGAGTAATGAGTCTAGTAATTGTCGTTCTATCGATCATATCTGCATAATATGGTTAATAATATGAGTTAGATTGATAATAGTGAGTGTAATAAGTATAGTTATTGTCGCTCTATCGATCATATAAGCGTAATATGGCTAATAATATGAGTTAGATTGATAATAGTGAGTGTAATAAGTTTAGTAAATGCCGTTCTATCGGTCATATAAGCATAATATAGCTAATAATATGAGTTACATTGATAATAATAAGAGTAATGAGTATAGTAATTGTCGTTATATCGATCATATAAGCATAATATGACTAATAATATGAGTTAGATTGATAATAATAACAGTAATGAGTATAGTAATTGTCGTCCTATAGATCATTTAAGCATAATATGGCTAATAATATGAGTTAGATTGATAATAATAACAGTAATGAGTATAGTAATTGTCGTCCTATCGATCATATAAGCAGAATATGGCTAATAATATGAGTTAGATTGATAATAGTAAGAGTAATGAGTAGAGCAATTGTCGTACTATCGATCATATAAGCATAATGTGGCTAATAATATGAGTTAGATTGATAATAATAAGAGTAATGAGTCTAGTAATTGTCGTTCTATCGATCATATCTGCATAATATGGTTAATAATATGAGTTAGATTGATAATAGTGAGTGTAATAAGTATAGTTATTGTCGCTCTATCGATCATATAAGCGTAATATGGCTAATAATATGAGTTAGATTGATAATAATAAGAGTAACATGTATAGTAATTGTCGTTCTATCGATCATATAAGCATAATATGGCTAATAATATGAGTTAGATTGATAATAGTGAGTGTAATAAGTTTAGTAAATGTCGTTCTATCGATCATATAAGCATAATATAGCTAATAATATGAGTTACATTGATAATAATAAGAGTAATAAGTATAGTAATTGTCGTCCTATCGATCATATAAGCAGAATATGGCTAATAATATGAGTTAGATTGATAATAATAAGAGTAATGAGTATAGTAATTGTCGTTCTATCGATCATATCTGCATAATATGGTTAATAATATCAGTTAGATTGATAATAATAACAGTAATGAGTATAGTAATTGTCGTCCTATCGATCATATAAGCATAATATGGCTAATAATATGAGTTAGATTGATAATAATAAGAGTAATGAGTATAGTGATTGTCGTTCTATCAATCATATCTGCATAATATGGTTAATAATATGAGTTAGATTGATAATAGTGAGTGTAATAAGTTTAGTAAATGTCGTTCTATCGATCATATAAGCATAATATAGCTAATAATATTAGTTACATTGATAATAATAAGAGTAATGAGTATAGTAATTGTCGTTATATCGATCATATAAGCATAATATGACTAATAATATGAGTTAGATTGATAATAATAACAGTAATGAGTATAGTAATTGTCGTCCTATAGATCATTTAAGCATAATATGGCTAATAATATGAGTTAGATTGATAATAATAACAGTAATGAGTATAGTAATTGTCGTCCTATCGATCATATAAGCAGAATATGGCTAATAATATGAGTTAGATTGATAATAGTAAGAGTAATGAGTAGAGCAATTGTCGTACTATCGATCATATAAGCATAATGTGGCTAATAATATGAGTTAGATTGATAATAATAAGAGTAATGAGTCTAGTAATTGTCGTTCTATCGATCATATCTGCATAATATGGTTAATAATATGAGTTAGATTGATAATAGTGAGTGTAATAAGTATAGTTATTGTCGCTCTATCGATCATATAAGCGTAATATGGCTAATAATATGAGTTAGATTGATAATAATAAGAGTAACATGTATAGTAATTGTCGTTCTATCGATCATATAAGCATAATATGGCTAATAATATGAGTTAGATTGATAATAGTGAGTGTAATAAGTTTAGTAAATGTCGTTCTATCGATCATATAAGCATAATATAGCTAATAATATGAGTTACATTGATAATAATAAGAGTAATAAGTATAGTAATTGTCGTCCTATCGATCATATAAGCAGAATATGGCTAATAATATGAGTTAGATTGATAATAATAAGAGTAATGAGTATAGTAATTGTCGTTCTATCGATCATATCTGCATAATATGGTTAATAATATCAGTTAGATTGATAATAATAACAGTAATGAGTATAGTAATTGTCGTCCTATCGATCATATAAGCATAATATGGCTAATAATATGAGTTAGATTGATAATAATAAGAGTAATGAGTATAGTGATTGTCGTTCTATCAATCATATCTGCATAATATGGTTAATAATATGAGTTAGATTGATAATAGTGAGTGTAATAAGTTTAGTAAATGTCGTTCTATCGATCATATAAGCATAATATAGCTAATAATATTAGTTACATTGATAATAATAAGAGTAATGAGTATAGTAATTGTCGTTATATCGATCATATAAGCATAATATGACTAATAATATGAGTTAGATTGATAATAATAACAGTAATGAGTATAGTAATTGTCGTCCTATCGATCATATAAGCATAATATGGCTAATAATATCAGTTAGATTGATAATAATAACAGTAATGAGTATAGTAATTGTCGTCCTATCGATCATATAAGCATAATATGGCTAATAATATGAGTTAGATTGATAATAATAAGAGTAATGAGTATAGTGATTGTCGTTCTATCAATCATATCTGCATAATATGGTTAATAATATGAGTTAGATTGATAATAGTGAGTGTAATAAGTTTAGTAAATGTCGTTCTATCGATCATATAAGCATAATATAGCTAATAATATTAGTTACATTGATAATAATAAGAGTAATGAGTATAGTAATTGTCGTTATATCGATCATATAAGCATAATATGACTAATAATATGAGTTAGATTGATAATAATAACAGTAATGAGTATAGTAATTGTCGTCCTATCGATCATATAAGCATAATATGGCTAATAATATGAGTTAGATTGATAATAATAAGAGTAATATGTGTAGTAATTATCGTTCTATCCGTCATATAAGCATAATATGCCTAATAATATGAGTTAGATTGATAATAATAAGAATAATGAGTCTAGTAATTGTCGTTCTATCGATCATATCTGCATAATATGGTTAATAATATGAGTTAGATTGATAATAATAAGAGTAATGAGTATAGTAATTGTCGTTCTATCGATCATATCTGCATAATATGGTTAATAATATGAGTTACATTGATAATAGTGAGTGTAATAAGTTTAGTAAATGTCGTTCTATCGATCATATAAGCATAATATAGCTAATAATATGAGTTACATTGATAATAATAAGAGTAATAAGTATAGTAATTGTCGTCCTATCGATCATATAAGCATAATATGGCTAATAATATGAGTTAGATTGATAATAATAAGAGTAATGAGTATAGTAATTGTCGTTCTATCGATCATATCTGCATAATATGGTTAATAATATGAGTTAGATTGATAATAGTGAGTGTAATAAGTTTAGTAAATGCCGTTCTATCGATCATATAAGCATAATATAGCTAATAATATGAGTTACATTGATAATAATAAGAGTAATGAGTATAGTAATTGTCGTTATATCGATCATATAAGCATAATATGACTAATAATATGAGTTAGATTGATAATAATAACAGTAATGAGTATAGTAATTGTCGTCCTATAGATCATTTAAGCATAATATGGCTAATAATATGAGTTAGATTGATAATAATAACAGTAATGAGTATAGTAATTGTCGTCCTATCGATCATATAAGCAGAATATGGCTAATAATATGAGTTAGATTGATAATAGTAAGAGTAATGAGTAGAGCAATTGTCGTACTATCGATCATATAAGCATAATGTGGCTAATAATATGAGTTAGATTGATAATAATAAGAGTAATGAGTCTAGTAATTGTCGTTCTATCGATCATATCTGCATAATATGGTTAATAATATGAGTTAGATTGATAATAGTGAGTGTAATAAGTATAGTTATTGTCGCTCTATCGATCATATAAGCGTAATATGGCTAATAATATGAGTTAGATTGATAATAATAAGAGTAACATGTATAGTAATTGTCGTTCTATCGATCATATAAGCATAATATGGCTAATAATATGAGTTAGATTGATAATAGTGAGTGTAATAAGTTTAGTAAATGTCGTTCTATCGATCATATAAGCATAATATAGCTAATAATATGAGTTACATTGATAATAATAAGAGTAATAAGTATAGTAATTGTCGTCCTATCGATCATATAAGCAGAATATGGCTAATAATATGAGTTAGATTGATAATAATAAGAGTAATGAGTATAGTAATTGTCGTTCTATCGATCATATCTGCATAATATGGTTAATAATATGAGTTAGATTGATAATAGTGAGTGTAATAAGTATAGTTATTGTCGCTCTATCGATCATATAAGCGTAATATGGCTAATAATATGAGTTAGATTGATAATAATAAGATTAATGAGTATAGTAATTGTCGTTCTATCGATCATATCTGCATAATATGGTTAATAATATGAGTTAGATTGATAATAGTGAGTGTAATAAGTATAGTCATTGTCGCTCTACCGATCATATAAGCATAATATGACTAATAATATGAGTTAGATAGATAATAATAAGAGTAATGAGTATAGTTATTGTCGTTCTATCGATGATATCTGCATAATATGGTTAATAATATGAGTTAGATTGATAATAGTGAGTGTAATAAGTATAGTAATTGTCGTTCTATCGGTCATATGACCATAATATGGCTAATAATATGAGTTAGAATGATAATAATAAGAGTAATAAGTATAGTAATTGACGTTCTATCGATCATATAAGCATAATGTGGCTAATAATATGAGTTAGATTGATAATAATAAGAGTAATGAGTATAGTAATTGTCGTTCTGTCGATCATATCTGCATAATATGGTTAATAATATGAGTTAGATTGATAATAGTGAGTGTAATAAGTATAGTCATTGTCGCTCTATCGATCATATAAGCATAATATGGCTAATAATATGAGTTAGATAGATAATAATAAGAGTAATGAGTATAGTTATTGTCGTTCTATCGATCATATCTGCATAATATGGTTAATAATATGAGTTAGATTGATAATAGTGAGTGTAATAAGTATAGTAATTGTCGTTCTATCGGTCATATGACCATAATATGGCTAATAATATGAGTTAGAATGATAATAATAAGAGTAATAGGTATAGTAATTAACGTTCTATCGATCATGTAAGCATAATGTGGCTAATAATATGAGTTAGATTGATAATAATAAGAGTAATGAGTATAGTAATTGTCGTTCTATCGATCATATCTGCATAATATGGTTAATAATATGAGTTAGATTGATAATAGTGAGTGTAATAAGTATAGTAATTGTCGCTCTATCGATCATATAAGCATAATATGGCTAATAATATGAGTTACGTTGATAATAATAAGAATAATGAGTCTAGTAATTGTCGTTCTATCGATCATATCTGCATAATATGGTTAATAATATCAGTTAGATTGATAATAATAACAGTAATGAGTATAGTAATTGTCGTCCTATCGATCATATAAGCATAATATGGCTAATAATATGAGTTAGATTGATAATAATAAGAGTAATGAGTATAGTAATTGTCGTTCTATCAATCATATCTGCATAATATGGTTAATAATATGAGTTAGATTGATAATAGTGAGTGTAATAAGTTTAGTAAATGTCGTTCTATCGATCATATAAGCATAATATAGCTAATAATATTAGTTACATTGATAATAATAAGAGTAATGAGTATAGTAATTGTCGTTATATCGATCATATAAGCATAATATGACTAATAATATGAGTTAGATTGATAATAATAACAGTAATGAGTATAGTAATTGTCGTCCTATCGATCATATAAGCATAATATGGCTAATAATATGAGTTAGATTGATAATAATAAGAGTAATATGTGTAGTAATTATCGTTCTATCCGTCATATAAGCATAATATGCCTAATAATATGAGTTAGATTGATAATAGTAAGAATAATGAGTCTAGTAATTGTCGTTCTATCGATCATATCTGCATAATATGGTTAATAATATGAGTTAGATTGATAATAATAAGAGTAATGAGTATAGTAATTGTCGTTCTATCGATCATATCTGCATAATATGGTTAATAATATGAGTTACATTGATAATAGTGAGTGTAATAAGTTTAGTAAATGTCGTTCTATCGATCATATAAGCATAATATAGCTAATAATATGAGTTACATTGATAATAATAAGAGTAATAAGTATAGTAATTGTCGTCCTATCGATCATATAAGCATAATATGGCTAATAATATGAGTTAGATTGATAATAATAAGAGTAATGAGTATAGTAATTGTCGTTCTATCGATCATATCTGCATAATATGGTTAATAATATGAGTTAGATTGATAATAGTGAGTGTAATAAGTTTAGTAAATGCCGTTCTATCGATCATATAAGCATAATATAGCTAATAATATGAGTTACATTGATAATAATAAGAGTAATGAGTATAGTAATTGTCGTTATATCGATCATATAAGCATAATATGACTAATAATATGAGTTAGATTGATAATAATAACAGTAATGAGTATAGTAATTGTCGTCCTATAGATCATTTAAGCATAATATGGCTAATAATATGAGTTAGATTTATAATAATAACAGTAATGAGTATAGTAATTGTCGTCCTATCGATCATATAAGCAGAATATGGCTAATAATATGAGTTAGATTGATAATAGTAAGAGTAATGAGTAGAGCAATTGTCGTACTATCGATCATATAAGCATAATGTGGCTAATAATATGAGTTAGATTGATAATAATAAGAGTAATGAGTCTAGTAATTGTCGTTCTATCGATCATATCTGCATAATATGGTTAATAATATGAGTTAGATTGATAATAGTGAGTGTAATAAGTATAGTTATTGTCGCTCTATCGATCATATAAGCGTAATATGGCTAATAATATGAGTTAGATTGATAATAATAAGAGTAACATGTATAGTAATTGTCGTTCTATCGATCATATCTGCATAATATGGTTAATAATATGAGTTAGATTGATAATAGTGAGTGTAATAAGTATAGTTATTGTCGCTCTATCGATCATATAAGCGTAATATGGCTAATAATATGAGTTAGATTGATAATAATAAGATTAATGAGTATAGTAATTGTCGTTCTATCGATCATATCTGCATAATATGGTTAATAATATGAGTTAGATTGATAATAGTGAGTGTAATAAGTATAGTCATTGTCGCTCTACCGATCATATAAGCATAATATGACTAATAATATGAGTTAGATAGATAATAATAAGAGTAATGAGTATAGTTATTGTCGTTCTATCTATGATATCTGCATAATATGGTTAATAATATGAGTTAGATTGATAATAGTGAGTGTAATAAGTATAGTAATTGTCGTTCTATCGGTCATATGACCATAATATGGCTAATAATATGAGTTAGAATGATAATAATAAGAGTAATAAGTATAGTAATTGACGTTCTATCGATCATATAAGCATAATGTGGCTAATAATATGAGTTAGATTGATAATAATAAGAGTAATGAGTATAGTAATTGTCGTTCTGTCGATCATATCTGCATAATATGGTTAATAATATGAGTTAGATTGATAATAGTGAGTGTAATAAGTATAGTCATTGTCGCTCTATCGATCATATAAGCATAATATGGCTAATAATATGAGTTAGATAGATAATAATAAGAGTAATGAGTATAGTTATTGTCGTTCTATCGATCATATCTGCATAATATGGTTAATAATATGAGTTAGATTGATAATAGTGAGTGTAATAAGTATAGTAATTGTCGTTCCATCGGTCATATGACCATAATATGGCTAATAATATGAGTTAGAATGATAATAATAAGAGTAATAGGTATAGTAATTGACGTTCTATCGATCATGTAAGCATAATGTGGCTAATAATATGAGTTAGATTGATAATAATAAGAGTAATGAGTATAGTAATTGTCGTTCTATCGATCATATCTGCATAATATGGTTAATAATATGAGTTAGATTGATAATAGTGAGTGTAATAAGTATAGTAATTGTCGCTCTATCGATCATATAAGCATAATATGGCTAATAATATGAGTTACGTTGATAATAATAAGAATAATGAGTCTAGTAATTGTCGTTCTATCGATCATATCTGCATAATATGGTTAATAATATCAGTTAGATTGATAATAATAACAGTAATGAGTATAGTAATTGTCGTCCTATCGATCATATAAGCATAATATGGCTAATAATATGAGTTAGATTGATAATAATAAGAGTAATGAGTATAGTAATTGTCGTTCTATCAATCATATCTGCATAATATGGTTAATAATATGAGTTAGATTGATAATAGTGAGTGTAATAAGTTTAGTAAATGTCGTTCTATCGATCATATAAGCATAATATAGCTAATAATATTAGTTACATTGATAATAATAAGAGTAATGAGTATAGTAATTGTCGTTATATCGATCATATAAGCATAATATGACTAATAATATGAGTTAGATTGATAATAATAACAGTAATGAGTATAGTAATTGTCGTCCTATCGATCATATAAGCATAATATGGCTAATAATATGAGTTAGATTGATAATAATAAGAGTAATATGTGTAGTAATTATCGTTCTATCCGTCATATAAGCATAATATGCCTAATAATATGAGTTAGATTGATAATAATAAGAATAATGAGTCTAGTAATTGTCGTTCTATCGATCATATCTGCATAATATGGTTAATAATATGAGTTAGATTGATAATAATAAGAGTAATGAGTATAGTAATTGTCGTTCTATCGATCATATCTGCATAATATGGTTAATAATATGAGTTACATTGATAATAGTGAGTGTAATAAGTTTAGTAAATGTCGTTCTATCGATCATATAAGCATAATATAGCTAATAATATGAGTTACATTGATAATAATAAGAGTAATAAGTATAGTAATTGTCGTCCTATCGATCATATAAGCATAATATGGCTAATAATATGAGTTAGATTGATAATAATAAGAGTAATGAGTATAGTAATTGTCGTTCTATCGATCATATCTGCATAATATGGTTAATAATATGAGTTAGATTGATAATAGTGAGTGTAATAAGTTTAGTAAATGCCGTTCTATCGATCATATAAGCATAATATAGCTAATAATATGAGTTACATTGATAATAATAAGAGTAATGAGTATAGTAATTGTCGTTATATCGATCATATAAGCATAATATGACTAATAATATGAGTTAGATTGATAATAATAACAGTAATGAGTATAGTAATTGTCGTCCTATAGATCATTTAAGCATAATATGGCTAATAATATGAGTTAGATTGATAATAATAACAGTAATGAGTATAGTAATTGTCGTCCTATCGATCATATAAGCAGAATATGGCTAATAATATGAGTTAGATTGATAATAGTAAGAGTAATGAGTAGAGCAATTGTCGTACTATCGATCATATAAGCATAATGTGGCTAATAATATGAGTTAGATTGATAATAATAAGAGTAATGAGTCTAGTAATTGTCGTTCTATCGATCATATCTGCATAATATGGTTAATAATATGAGTTAGATTGATAATAGTGAGTGTAATAAGTATAGTTATTGTCGCTCTATCGATCATATAAGCGTAATATGGCTAATAATATGAGTTAGATTGATAATAATAAGAGTAACATGTATAGTAATTGTCGTTCTATCGATCATATAAGCATAATATGGCTAATAATATGAGTTAGATTGATAATAGTGAGTGTAATAAGTTTAGTAAATGTCGTTCTATCGATCATATAAGCATAATATAGCTAATAATATGAGTTACATTGATAATAATAAGAGTAATAAGTATAGTAATTGTCGTCCTATCGATCATATAAGCAGAATATGGCTAATAATATGAGTTAGATTGATAATAATAAGAGTAATGAGTATAGTAATTGTCGTTCTATCGATCATATCTGCATAATATGGTTAATAATATGAGTTAGATTGATAATAGTGAGTGTAATAAGTATAGTTATTGTCGCTCTATCCATCATATAAGCGTAATATGGCTAATAATATGAGTTAGATTGATAATAATAAGATTAATGAGTATAGTAATTGTCGTTCTATCGATCATATCTGCATAATATGGTTAATAATATGAGTTAGATTGATAATAGTGAGTGTAATAAGTATAGTCATTGTCGCTCTACCGATCATATAAGCATAATATGACTAATAATATGAGTTAGATAGATAATAATAAGAGTAATGAGTATAGTTATTGTCGTTCTATCGATGATATCTGCATAATATGGTTAATAATATGAGTTAGATTGATAATAGTGAGTGTAATAAGTATAGTAATTGTCGTTCTATCGGTCATATGACCATAATATGGCTAATAATATGAGTTAGAATGATAATAATAAGAGTATAAGTATAGTAATTGACGTTCTATCGATCATATAAGCATAATGTGGCTAATAATATGAGTTAGATTGATAATAATAAGAGTAATGAGTATAGTAATTGTCGTTCTGTCGATCATATCTGCATAATATGGTTAATAATATGAGTTAGATTGATAATAGTGAGTGTAATAAGTATAGTCATTGTCGCTCTATCGATCATATAAGCATAATATGGCTAATAATATGAGTTAGATAGATAATAATAAGAGTAATGAGTATAGTTATTGTCGTTCTATCGATCATATCTGCATAATATGGTTAATAATATGAGTTAGATTGATAATAGTGAGTGTAATAAGTATAGTAATTGTCGTTCTATCGGTCATATGACCATAATATGGCTAATAATATGAGTTAGAATGATAATAATAAGAGTAATAGGTATAGTAATTGACGTTCTATCGATCATGTAAGCATAATGTGGCTAATAATATGAGTTAGATTGATAATAATAAGAGTAATGAGTATAGTAATTGTCGTTCTATCGATCATATCTGCATAATATGGTTAATAATATGAGTTAGATTGATAATAGTGAGTGTAATAAGTATAGTAATTGTCGCTCTATCGATCATATAAGCATAATATGGCTAATAATATGAGTTACGTTGATAATAATAAGAATAATGAGTCTAGTAATTGTCGTTCTATCGATCATATCTGCATAATATGGTTAATAATATCAGTTAGATTGATAATAATAACAGTAATGAGTATAGTAATTGTCGTCCTATCGATCATATAAGCATAATATGGCTAATAATATGAGTTAGATTGATAATAATAAGAGTAATGAGTATAGTAATTGTCGTTCTATCAATCATATCTGCATAATATGGTTAATAATATGAGTTAGATTGATAATAGTGAGTGTAATAAGTTTAGTAAATGTCGTTCTATCGATCATATAAGCATAATATAGCTAATAATATTAGTTACATTGATAATAATAAGAGTAATGAGTATAGTAATTGTCGTTATATCGATCATATAAGCATAATATGACTAATAATATGAGTTAGATTGATAATAATAACAGTAATGAGTATAGTAATTGTCGTCCTATCGATCATATAAGCATAATATGGCTAATAATATGAGTTAGATTGATAATAATAAGAGTAATATGTGTAGTAATTATCGTTCTATCCGTCATATAAGCATAATATGCCTAATAATATGAGTTAGATTGATAATAATAAGAATAATGAGTCTAGTAATTGTCGTTCTATCGATCATATCTGCATAATATGGTTAATAATATGAGTTAGATTGATAATAATAAGAGTAATGAGTATAGTAATTGTCGTTCTATCGATCATATCTGCATAATATGGTTAATAATATGAGTTACATTGATAATAGTGAGTGTAATAAGTTTAGTAAATGTCGTTCTATCGATCATATAAGCATAATATAGCTAATAATATGAGTTACATTGATAATAATAAGAGTAATAAGTATAGTAATTGTCGTCCTATCGATCATATAAGCATAATATGGCTAATAATATGAGTTAGATTGATAATAATAAGAGTAATGAGTATAGTAATTGTCGTTCTATCGATCATATCTGCATAATATGGTTAATAATATGAGTTAGATTGATAATAGTGAGTGTAATAAGTTTAGTAAATGCCGTTCTATCGATCATATAAGCATAATATAGCTAATAATATGAGTTACATTGATAATAATAAGAGTAATGAGTATAGTAATTGTCGTTATATCGATCATATAAGCATAATATGACTAATAATATGAGTTAGATTGATAATAATAACAGTAATGAGTATAGTAATTGTCGTCCTATAGATCATTTAAGCATAATATGGCTAATAATATGAGTTAGATTGATAATAATAACAGTAATGAGTATAGTAATTGTCGTCCTATCGATCATATAAGCAGAATATGGCTAATAATATGAGTTAGATTGATAATAGTAAGAGTAATGAGTAGAGCAATTGTCGTACTATCGATCATATAAGCATAATGTGGCTAATAATATGAGTTAGATTGATAATAATAAGAGTAATGAGTCTAGTAATTGTCGTTCTATCGATCATATCTGCATAATATGGTTAATAATATGAGTTAGATTGATAATAGTGAGTGTAATAAGTATAGTTATTGTCGCTCTATCGATCATATAAGCGTAATATGGCTAATAATATGAGTTAGATTGATAATAATAAGAGTAACATGTATAGTAATTGTCGTTCTATCGATCATATAAGCATAATATGGCTAATAATATGAGTTAGATTGATAATAGTGAGTGTAATAAGTTTAGTAAATGTCGTTCTATCGATCATATAAGCATAATATAGCTAATAATATGAGTTACATTGATAATAATAAGAGTAATAAGTATAGTAATTGTCGTTCTATCGATCATATCTGCATAATATGGTTAATAATATGAGTTAGATTGATAATAGTGAGTGTAATAAGTATAGTTATTGTCGCTCTATCGATCATATAAGCGTAATATGGCTAATAATATGAGTTAGATTGATAATAGTGAGAGTAACATGTATAGTAATTGTCGTTCTATCGATCATATAAGCATAATATGGCTAATAATATGAGTTAGATTGATAATAGTGAGTGTAATAAGTATAGTAATTGTCGTTCTATCGATCATATAAGCAGAATATGGCTAATAATATGAGTTAGATTGATAATAGTAAGAGTAATGAGTATAGCAATTGTCGTACTATCGATCATATAAGCATAATGTGGCTAATAATATGAGTTAGATTGATAATAATAAGATTAATGAGTATAGTAATTGTCGTTCTATCGATCATATCTGCATAATATGGTTAATAATATGAGTTAGATTGATAATAGTGAGTGTAATAAGTATAGTCATTGTCGCTCTACCGATCATATAAGCATAATATGACTAATAATATGAGTTAGATAGATAATAATAAGAGTAATGAGTATAGTTATTGTCGTTCTATCGATGATATCTGCATAATATGGTTAATAATATGAGTTAGATTGATAATAGTGAGTGTAATAAGTATAGTAATTGTCGTTCTATCGGTCATATGACCATAATATGGCTAATAATATGAGTTAGAATGATAATAATAAGAGTAATAAGTATAGTAATTGACGTTCTATCGATCATATAAGCATAATGTGGCTAATAATATGAGTTAGATTGATAATAATAAGAGTAATGAGTATAGTAATTGTCGTTCTGTCGATCATATCTGCATAATATGGTTAATAATATGAGTTAGATTGATAATAGTGAGTGTAATAAGTATAGTCATTGTCGCTCTATCGATCATATAAGCATAATATGGCTAATAATATGAGTTAGATAGATAATAATAAGAGTAATGAGTATAGTTATTGTCGTTCTATCGATCATATCTGCATAATATGGTTAATAATATGAGTTAGATTGATAATAGTGAGTGTAATAAGTATAGTAATTGTCGTTCTATCGGTCATATGACCATAATATGGCTAATAATATGAGTTAGAATGATAATAATAAGAGTAATAGGTATAGTAATTGACGTTCTGTCGATCATGTAAGCATAATGTGGCTAATAATATGAGTTAGATTGATAATAATAAGAGTAATGAGTATAGTAATTGTCGTTCTATCGATCATATCTGCATAATATGGTTAATAATATGAGTTAGATTGATAATAGTGAGTGTAATAAGTATAGTAATTGTCGCTCTATCGATCATATAAGCATAATATGGCTAATAATATGAGTTACGTTGATAATAATAAGAGTAATGAGTATAGTAATTGCCGTTCTATCGATCATATAAGCATAATATGGCTAATAATATGAGTTAGATTGATAATAATAACAGTAATGAGTATAGTAATTGTCGTCCTATCGATCATATAAGCATAATATGGCTAATAATATGAGTTAGATTGATAATAATAAGAGTAATATGTATAGTAATTGTCGTTCTATCGATCATATAAGCATAATATGGCTAATAATATGAGAGAGATTGATAATAGTGAGTGTAATAAGTATAGTAATTGTCGTTCTATCGATCATATAAGCATAATATAGCTAATAATATGAGTTACATTGATAATAATAAGAGTAATAAGTATAGTAATTGTCGTTCTATCGATCATATCTGCATAATATGGTTAATAATATGAGTTAGATTGATAATAGTGAGTGTAATAAGTATAGTTATTGTCGCTCTATCGATCATATAAGCGTAATATGGCTAATAATATGAGTTAGATTGATAATAATAAGAGTAGCATGTATAGTAATTGTCGTTCTATCGATCATATAAGCATAATATGGCTAATAATATGAGTTAGATTGATAATAGTGAGTGTAATAAGTATAGTAATTGTCGTTCTATCGATCATATATGCAGAATATGGCTAATAATATGAGTTAGATTGATAATAGTAAGAGTAATGAGTATAGCAATTGTCGTACTATCGATCATATAAGCATAATGTGGCTAATAATATGAGTTAGATTGATAATAATAAGATTAATGAGTATAGTAATTGTCGTTCTATCGATCATATCTGCATAATATGGTTAATAATATGAGTAAGATTGATAATAGTGAGTGTAATAAGTATAGTCATTGTCGCTCTATCGATCATATAAGCATAATATGGCTAATAATATGAGTTAGATTGATAATAATAACAGTAATGAGTATAGTAATTGTCGTCCTATCGATCATATAAGCATAATATGGCTAATAATATGAGTTAGATTGATAATAATAAGAGTAATATGTATAGTAATTGTCGTTCTATCGATCATATAAGCATAATATGGCTAATAATATGAGAGAGATTGATAATAGTGAGTGTAATAAGTATAGTAATTGTCGTTCTATTGATCATATAAGCATAATATGGCTAATAATATGAGTTAGATTGATAATAGTGAGTGTAATAAGTTTAGTAAATGTCGTTCTATCGATCATATAAGCATAATATAGCTAATAATACGAGTTACATTGATAATAATAAGAGTAATAAGTATAGTAATTGTCGTTCTATCGATCATATTTGCATAATATGGTTAATAATATGAGTTAGATTGATAATAGTGAGTGTAATAAGTATAGTTATTGTCGCTCTATCGATCATATAAGCGTAATATGGCTAATAATATGAGTTAGATTGATAATAATAAGAGTAACATGTATAGTAATTGTCGTTCTATCGATCATATAAGCATAATATGGCTAATAATATGAGTTAGATTGATAATAGTGAGTGTAATAAGTATAGTAATTGTCGTTCTATCGATCATATAAGCAGAATATGGCTAATAATATGAGTTAGATTGATAATAGTAAGAGCAATGAGTATAGCAATTGTCGTACTATCGATCATATAAGCATAATGTGGCTAATAATATGAGTTAGATTGATAATAATAAGATTAATGAGTATAGTAATTGTCATTCTATCGATCATATCTGCATAATATGGTTAATAATATGAGTTAGATTGATAATAGTGAGTGTCATAAGTATAGTCATTGTCGCTCTATCGATCATATAAGCATAATATGGCTAATAATATGAGTTAGATTGATAATAATAACAGTAATGAGTATAGTAATTGTCGTCCTATCGATCATATAAGCATAATATGGCTAATAATATGAGTTAGATTGATAATAATAAGAGTAATATGTATAGTAATTGTCGTTCTATCGATGATATAAGCATAATATGGCTAATAATATGAGAGAGATTGATAATAGTGAGTGTAATAAGTATAGTAATTGTCGTTCTATCGATCATATAAGCATAATATGGCTAATAATATGAGTTAGATTGATAATAGTGAGTGTAATAAGTTTAGTAAATGTCGTTCTATCGATCATATAAGCATAATATAGCTAATAATATGAGTTACATTGATAATAATAAGAGTAATAAGTATAGTAATTGTCGTTATATCGATCATATAAGCATAATATGACTAATAATATGAGTTAGATTGATAATAATAACAGTAATGAGTATAGTAATTGTCGTCCTATCGATCGTATAAGCAGAATATGGCTAATAATATGAGTTAGATTGATAATAATAAGAGTAATGAGTATAGTAATTGTCGTTCTATCGATCATATCTGCATAATATGGTTAATAATATGAGTTACATTGATAATAGTGAGTGTAATAAGTTTAGTAAATGTCGTTCTATCGATCATATAAGCATAATATAGCTAATAATATGAGTTACATTGATAATAATAAGAGTAATAAGTATAGTAATTGTCGTCCTATCGATCATATAAGCATAATATGGCTAATAATATGAGTTAGATTGATAATAATAAGAGTAATGAGTATAGTAATTGTCGTTCTATCGATCATATCTGCATAATATGGTTAATAATATGAGTTAGATTGATAATAGTGAGTGTAATAGGTTTTGTAAATGTCGTTCTATCGATCATATAAGCATAATATAGCTAATAATGTGAGTTACATTGATAATAATAAGAGTAATGAGTATAGTAATTGTCGTTCTATCGATCATATCTGCATAATATGGTTAATAGTATGAGTTAGATTGATAATAATAAGAGTAATGAGTATAGTAATTGTCGTTCTATCGATCATATCTGCATAATATGGTTAATAATATGAGTTACATTGATAATAGTGAGTGTAATAAGTTTAGTAAATGTCGTTCTATCGATCATATAAGCATAATATAGCTAATAATATGAGTTACATTGATAATAATAAGAGTAATAAGTATAGCAATTGTCGTTCTATCGATCTTATAAGCATTATATGGCTAATAATATGAGTGAGATTGATAAAAGTGAGTGTAATAAGTGTAGTAAATGTCGTTCTATCGATCATATAAGCATAATATAGCTAATAATATGAGTTAGATTGATAATAATAAGAGTAATGAGTATAGTAATTGTCGTTCTATCGATCATATAAGCATAATATGGCTAATAATATGAGTTAGATTGATAATAGTGAGTGTAGTAAGTTTAGTAAATGTCGTTCTATCGATCATATAAGCATAATATAGCTAATAATATGAGTTACATTGATAATAATAAGAGTAATAAGTATAGTAATTGTCGTTCTATCAATCATATAAGCATAATATGGCTAATAATATGAGTTAGATTGATAAAAGTGAGTGTAATAAGTTTAGTAAATGTCGTTCTATCGATCATATAAGCATAATATAGCTAATAATATGAGTTACATTGATAATAATAAGAGTAATGAGTATAGTAATTGTCGTTATATCGATCATATAAGCATAATATGACTAATAATATGAGTTAGATTGATAATAATAACAGTAATGAGTATAGTAATTGTCGTCCTATCGATCATATAAGCATAATATGGCTAATAATATGAGTTAGATTGATAATAATAAGAGTAATATGTGTAGTAATTATCGTTCTATCCATCATATAAGCATAATATGCCTAATAATATGAGTTAGATTGATAATAATAAGAATAATGAGTCTAGTAATTGTCGTTCTATCGATCATATCTGCATAATATGGTTAATAATATGAGTTAGATTGATAATAATAAGAGTAATGAGTATAGTAATTGTCGTTCTATCGATCATATCTGCATAATATGGTTAATAATATGAGTTACATTGATAATAGTGAGTGTAATAAGTTTAGTAAATGTCGTTCTATCGATCATATAAGCATAATATAGCTAATAATATGAGTTACATTGATAATAATAAGAGTAATAAGTATAGTAATTGTCGTTCTATCGATCTTATAAGCATAATATGGCTAATAATATGAGTTAGATTGATAATAATAACAGTAATGAGTATAGCAATTGCCGTCCTATCGATCATATAAGCATAATATGGCTAATAATATGAGTTAGATTGATAATAATAAGGGTAATATGTATAGTAATTATCGTTCTATCGATCATATAAGCATAATATGGCTAATAATATGAGTTAGATTGATAATAATAACAGTAATGAGTATAGTAATTGTCGTCCTATCGATCATATAAGCATAATAAGGCTAATAATATGAGTTAGATTGATAATAATAAGAGTAATATGTATAGTAATTATCGTTCTATCGATCATATAAGCATAATATGGCTAATAATATGAGTTAGATTGATAATAATAACAGTAATGAGTATAGTAATTGTCGTCCTATCGATCATATAAGCAGAATATGGCTAATAATATGAGTTAGATTGATAATAGTAAGAGTAATGAGTAGAGCAATTGTCGTACTATCGATCATATAAGCATAATATGGCTAATAATATGAGAGAGATTGATAATAGTGAGTGTAATAAGTATAGTAATTGTCGTTCTATCGATCATATAAGCATAATATAGCTAATAATATGAGTTACATTGATAATAATAAGAGTAATAAGTATAGTAATTGTCGTTCTATCGATCATATCTGCATAATATGGTTAATAATATGAGTTAGATTGATAATAGTGAGTGTAATAAGTATAGTTATTGTCGCTCTATCGATCATATAAGCGTAATATGGCTAATAATATGAGTTAGATTGATAATAATAAGAGTAACATGTATAGTAATTGTCGTTCTATCGATCATATAAGCATAATATGGCTAATAATATGAGTTAGATTGATAATAGTGAGTGTAATAAGTATAGTAATTGTCGTTCTATCGATCATATATGCAGAATATGGCTAATAATATGAGTTAGATTGATAATAGTAAGAGTAATGAGTATAGCAATTGTCGTACTATCGATCATATAAGCATAAT
This sequence comes from Megachile rotundata, assembly GCF_050947335.1. Classification (NCBI taxonomy): domain Eukaryota; kingdom Metazoa; phylum Arthropoda; class Insecta; order Hymenoptera; family Megachilidae; genus Megachile; species Megachile rotundata. The sequence goes on from NW_027473899.1 coordinate 25,695, forward strand.
GTGGCTAATAATATGAGTTAGATTGATAATAATAAGATTAATGAGTATAGTAATTGTCGTTCTATCGATCATATCTGCATAATATGGTTAATAATATGAGTAAGATTGATAATAGTGAGTGTAATAAGTATAGTCATTGTCGCTCTATCGATCATATAAGCATAATATGGCTAATAATATGAGTTAGATTGATAATAATAACAGTAATGAGTATAGTAATTGTCGTCCTATCGATCATATAAGCATAATATGGCTAATAATATGAGTTAGATTGATAATAATAAGAGTAATATGTATAGTAATTGTCGTTCTATCGATCATATAAGCATAATATGGCTAATAATATGAGAGAGATTGATAATAGTGAGTGTAATAAGTATAGTAATTGTCGTTCTATTGATCATATAAGCATAATATGGCTAATAATATGAGTTAGATTGATAATAGTGAGTGTAATAAGTTTAGTAAATGTCGTTCTATCGATCATATAAGCATAATATAGCTAATAATATGAGTTACATTGATAATAATAAGAGTAATAAGTATAGTAATTGTCGTTCTATCGATCATATTTGCATAATATGGTTAATAATATGAGTTAGATTGATAATAGTGAGTGTAATAAGTATAGTTATTGTCGCTCTATCGATCATATAAGCGTAATATGGCTAATAATATGAGTTAGATTGATAATAATAAGAGTAACATGTATAGTAATTGTCGTTCTATCGATCATATAAGCATAATATGGCTAATAATATGAGTTAGATTGATAATAGTGAGTGTAATAAGTATAGTAATTGTCGTTCTATCGATCATATAAGCAGAATATGGCTAATAATATGAGTTAGATTGATAATAGTAAGAGTAATGAGTATAGCAATTGTCGTACTATCGATCATATAAGCATAATGTGGCTAATAATATGAGTTAGATTGATAATAATAAGATTAATGAGTATAGTAATTGTCATTCTATCGATCATATCTGCATAATATGGTTAATAATATGAGTTAGATTGATAATAGTGAGTGTCATAAGTATAATCATTGTCGCTCTATCGATCATATAAGCATAATATGGCTAATAATATGAGTTAGATTGATAATAATAACAGTAATGAGTATAGTAATTGTCGTCCTATCGATCATATAAGCATAATATGGCTAATAATATGAGTTAGATTGATAATAGTGAGTGTAATAAGTTTAGTAAATGTCGTTCTATCGATCATATAAGCATAATATAGCTAATAATATGAGTTACATTGATAATAATAAGAGTAATAAGTATAGTAATTGTCGTTCTATCGATCATATCTGCATAATATGGTTAATAATATGAGTTAGATTGATAATAGTGAGTGTAATAAGTATAGTTATTGTCGCTCTATCGATCATATCTGCATAATATGGTTAATAATATGAGTTACATTGATAATAGTGAGTGTAATAAGTTTAGTAAATGTCGTTCTATCGATCATATAAGCATAATATAGCTAATAATATGAGTTACATTGATAATAATAAGAGTAATAAGTATAGTAATTGTCGTCCTATCGATCATATAAGCATAATATGGCTAATAATATGAGTTAGATTGATAATAATAAGAGTAATGAGTATAGTAATTGTCGTTCTATCGATCATATCTGCATAATATGGTTAATAATATGAGTTAGATTGATAATAGTGAGTGTAATAGGTTTTGTAAATGTCGTTCTATCGATCATATAAGCATAATATAGCTAATAATGTGAGTTACATTGATAATAATAAGAGTAATGAGTATAGTAATTGTCGTTCTATCGATCATATCTGCATAATATGGTTAATAGTATGAGTTAGATTGATAATAATAAGAGTAATGAGTATAGTAATTGTCGTTCCATCGATCATATCTGCATAATATGGTTAATAATATGAGTTACATTGATAATAGTGAGTGTAATAAGTTTAGTAAATGTCGTTCTATCGATCATATAAGCATAATATAGCTAATAATATGAGTTACATTGATAATAATAAGAGTAATAAGTATAGCAATTGTCGTTCTATCGATCTTATAAGCATTATATGGCTAATAATATGAGTGAGATTGATAAAAGTGAGTGTAATAAGTGTAGTAAATGTCGTTCTATCGATCATATAAGCATAATATAGCTAATAATATGAGTTAGATTGATAATAATAAGAGTAATGAGTATAGTAATTGTCGTTCTATCGATCATATAAGCATAATATGGCTAATAATATGAGTTAGATTGATAATAGTGAGTGTAATAAGTTTAGTAAATGTCGTTCTATCGATCATATAAGCATAATATAGCTAATAATATGAGTTACATTAATAATAATAAGAGTAATAAGTATAGTAATTGTCGTTCTATCAATCATATAAGCATAATATGGCTAATAATATGAGTTAGATTGATAAAAGTGAGTGTAATAAGTTTAGTAAATGTCGTTCTATCGATCATATAAGCATAATATAGCTAATAATATGAGTTACATTGATAATAATAAGAGTAATGAGTATAGTAATTGTCGTTATATCGATCATATAAGCATAATATGACTAATAATATGAGTTAGATTGATAATAATAACAGTAATGAGTATAGTAATTGTCGTCCTATCGATCATATAAGCATAATATGGCTAATAATATGAGTTAGATTGATAATAATAAGAGTAATATGTGTAGTAATTATCGTTCTATCCATCATATAAGCATAATATGCCTAATAATATGAGTTAGATTGATAATAATAAGAATAACGAGTCTAGTAATTGTCGTTCTATCGATCATATCTGCATAATATGGTTAATAATATGAGTTAGATTGATAATAATAAGAGTAATGAGTATAGTAATTGTCGTTCTATCGATCATATCTGCATAATATGGTTAATAATATGAGTTACATTGATAATAGTGAGTGTAATAAGTTTAGTAAATGTCGTTCTATCGATCATATAAGCATAATATAGCTAATAATATGAGTTACATTGATAATAATAAGAGTAATAAGTATAGTAATTGTCGTTCTATCGATCTTATAAGCATAATATGGCTAATAATATGAGTTAGATTGATAATAATAACAGTAATGAGTATAGCAATTGCCGTCCTATCGATCATATAAGCATAATATGGCTAATAATATGAGTTAGATTGATAATAATAAGGGTAATATGTATAGTAATTATCGTTCTATCGATCATATAAGCATAATATGGCTAATAATATGAGTTAGATTGATAATAATAACAGTAATGAGTATAGTAATTGTCGTCCTATCGATCATATAAGCATAATAAGGCTAATAATATGAGTTAGATTGATAATAATAAGAGTAATATGTATAGTAATTATCGTTCTATCGATCATATAAGCATAATATGGCTAATAATATGAGTTAGATTGATAATAATAACAGTAATGAGTATAGTAATTGTCGTCCTATCGATCATATAAGCAGAATATGGCTAATAATATGAGTTAGATTGATAATAGTAAGAGTAATGAGTAGAGCAATTGTCGTACTATCGATCATATAAGCATAATGTGGCTAATAATATGAGTTAGATTGATAATAATAAGAGTAATGAGTCTAGTAATTGTCGTTCTATCGATCATATCTGCATAATATGGTTAATAATATGAGTTAGATTGATAATAGTGAGTGTAATAAGTATAGTTATTGTCGCTCTATCGATCATATAAGCGTAATATGGCTAATAATATGAGTTAGATTGATAATAATAAGAGTAACATGTATAGTAATTGTCGTTCTATCGATCATATAAGCATAATATGGCTAATAATATGAGTTAGATTGATAATAGTGAGTGTAATAAGTTTAGTAAATGTCGTTCTATCGATCATATAAGCATAATATAGCTAATAATATGAGTTACATTGATAATAATAAGAGTAATAAGTATAGTAATTGTCGTTCTATCGATCATATCTGCATAATATGGTTAATAATATGAGTTAGATTGATAATAGTGAGTGTAATAAGTATAGTTATTGTCGCTCTATCGATCATATAAGCGTAATATGGCTAATAATATGAGTTAGATTGATAATAATAAGATTAATGAGTATAGTAATTGTCGTTCTATCGATCATATCTGCATAATATGGTTAATAATATGAGTTAGATTGATAATAGTGAGTGTAATAAGTATAGTCATTGTCGCTCTACCGATCGTATAAGCATAATATGACTAATAATATGAGTTAGATAGATAATAATAAGAGTAATGAGTATAGTTATTGTCGTTCTATCGATGATATCTGCATAATATGGTTAATAATATGAGTTAGATTGATAATAGTGAGTGTAATAAGTATAGTAATTGTCGTTCTATCGGTCATATGACCATAATATGGCTAATAATATGAGTTAGAATGATAATAATAAGAGTAATAAGTATAGTAATTGACGTTCTATCGATCATATAAGCATAATGTGGCTAATAATATGAGTTAGATTGATAATAATAAGAGTAATGAGTATAGTAATTGTCGTTCTGTCGATCATATCTGCATAATATGGTTAATAATATGAGTTAGATTGATAATAGTGAGTGTAATAAGTATAGTCATTGTCGCTCTATCGATCATATAAGCATAATATGGCTAATAATATGAGTTAGATAGATAATAATAAGAGTAATGAGTATAGTTATTGTCGTTCTATCGATCATATCTGCATAATATGGTTAATAATATGAGTTAGATTGATAATAGTGAGTGTAATAAGTATAGTAATTGTCGTTCTATCGGTCATATGACCATAATATGGCCAATAATATGAGTTAGAATGATAATAATAAGAGTAATAGGTATAGTAATTGACGTTCTATCGATCATGTAAGCATAATGTGGCTAATAATATGAGTTAGATTGATAATAATAAGAGTAATGAGTATAGTAATTGTCGTTCTATCGATCATATCTGCATAATATGGTTAATAATATGAGTTAGATTGATAATAGTGAGTGTAATAAGTATAGTAATTGTCGCTCTATCGATCATATAAGCATAATATGGCTAATAATATGAGTTACGTTGATAATAATAAGAATAATGAGTCTAGTAATTGTCGTTCTATCGATCATATCTGCATAATATGGTTAATAATATGAGTTAGATTGATAATAATAACAGTAATGAGTATAGTAATTGTCGTCCTATCGATCATATAAGCATAATATGGCTAATAATATGAGTTAGATTGATAATAATAAGAGTAATGAGTATAGTAATTGTCGTTCTATCAATCATATCTGCATAATATGGTTAATAATATGAGTTAGATTGATAATAGTGAGTGTAATAAGTTTAGTAAATGTCGTTCTATCGATCATATAAGCATAATATAGCTAATAATATTAGTTACATTGATAATAATAAGAGTAATGAGTATAGTAATTGTCGTTATATCGATCATATAAGCATAATATGACTAATAATATGAGTTAGATTGATAATAATAACAGTAATGAGTATAGTAATTGTCGTCCTATCGATCATATAAGCATAATATGGCTAATAATATGAGTTAGATTGATAATAATAAGAGTAATATGTGTAGTAATTATCGTTCTATCCGTCATATAAGCATAATATGCCTAATAATATGAGTTAGATTGATAATAATAAGAGTAATAAGTATAGTAATTGTCGTCCTATCGATCATATAAGCATAATATGGCTAATAATATGAGTTAGATTGATAATAATAAGAGTAATGAGTATAGTAATTGTCGTTCTATCGATCATATCTGCATAATATGGTTAATAATATGAGTTAGATTGATAATAGTGAGTGTAATAAGTTTAGTAAATGCCGTTCTATCGATCATATAAGCATAATATAGCTAATAATATGAGTTACATTGATAATAATAAGAGTAATGAGTATAGTAATTGTCGTTATATCGATCATATAAGCATAATATGACTAATAATATGAGTTAGATTGATAATAATAACAGTAATGAGTATAGTAATTGTCGTCCTATAGATCATTTAAGCATAATATGGCTAATAATATGAGTTAGATTGATAATAGTGAGTGTAATAAGTATAGTAATTGTCGTTCTATCGGTCATATGACCATAATATGGCTAATAATATGAGTTAGAATGATAATAATAAGAGTAATAGGTATAGTAATTGACGTTCTATCGATCATGTAAGCATAATGTGGCTAATAATATGAGTTAGATTGATAATAATAAGAGTAATGAGTATAGTAATTGCCGTTCTATCGATCATATCTGCATAATATGGTTAATAATATGAGTTAGATTGATAATAGTGAGTGTAATAAGTATAGTAATTGTCGCTCTATCGATCATATAAGCATAATATGGCTAATAATATGAGTTAGATTGATAATAGTGAGTGTAATAAGTATAGTAATTGTCGTTCTATCGATCATATAAGCAGAATATGGCTAATAATATGAGTTAGATTGATAATAGTAAGAGTAATGAGTATAGCAATTGTCGTACTATCGATCATATAAGCATAATGTGGCTAATAATATGAGTTAGATTGATAATAATAAGATTAATGAGTATAGTAATTGTCGTTCTATCGATCATATCTGCATAATATGGTTAATAATATGAGTTAGATTGATAATAGTGAGTGTAATAAGTATAGTTATTGTCGCTCTATCGATCATATAAGCCTAATATGGCTAATAATATGAGTTAGATTGATAATAATAAGAGTAACATGTATAGTAATTGTCGTTCTATCGATCATATAAGCATAATATGGCTAATAATATGAGTTAGATTGATAATAGTGAGTGTAATGAGTATAGCAATTGTCGTACTATCGATCATATAAGCATAATGTGGCTCATAATATGAGTTAGATTGATAATAATAAGATTAATGAGTATAGTAATTGTCGTTCTATCGATCATATCTGTATAATATGGTTAATAATATGAGTTAGATTGATAATAGTGAGTGTCATAAGTATAGTCATTGTCGCTCTATCGATCATATAAGCATAATATGGCTGATAATATGAGTTAGATTGATAATAATAACAGTAATGAGTATAGTAATTGTCGTCCTATCGATCATATAAGCATAATATGGCTAATAATATGAGTTAGATTGATAATAATAAGAGTAATATGTATAGTAATTGTCGTTCTATCGATCATATAAGCATAATATGGCTAATAATATGAGAGAGATTGATAATAGTGAGTGTAATAAGTATAGTAATTGTCGTTCTATCGATCATATAAGCATAATATGGCTAATAATATGAGTTAGATTGATAATAGTGAGTGTAATAAGTTTAGTAAATGTCGTTCTATCGATCATATAAGCATAATATAGCTAATAATATGAGTTACATTGATAATAATAAGAGTAATAAGTATAGTAATTGTCGTTCTATCGATCATATCTGCATAATATGGTTAATAATATGAGTTAGATTGATAATAGTGAGTGTAATAAGTATAGTTATTGTCGCTCTATCGATCATATAAGCGTAATATGGCTAATAATATGAGTTAGATTGATAATAATAAGAGTAACATGTATAGTAATTGTCGTTCTATCGATCATATAAGCATAATATGGCTAATAATATGAGTTAGATTGATAATAGTGAGTGTAATAAGTATAGTAATTGTCGTTCTATCGATCATATAAGCAGAATATGGCTAATAATATGAGTTAGATTGATAATAGTAAGAGTAATGAGTATAGCAATTGTCGTACTATCGATCATATAAGCATAATGTAGCTAATAATATGAGTTAGATTGATAATAATAAGATTAATGAGTATAGTAATTGTCGTTCTATCGATCATATCTGCATAATATGGTTAATAATATGAGTTAGATTGATAATAGTGAGTGTAATAAGTATAGTCATTGTCGCTCTATCGATCATATAAGCATAATATGACTAATAATATGAGTTAGATAGATAATAATAAGAGTAATGAGTATAGTTATTGTCGTTCAATCGATCATATCTGCATAATATGGTTAATAATATGAGTTAGATTGATAATAGTGAGTGTAATAAGTATAGTAATTGTCGTTCTATCGGTCATATGACCATAATATGGCTAATAATATGAGTTAGAATGATAATAATAAGAGTAATAAGTATAGTAATTGACGTTCTATCGATCATATAAGCATAATGTGGCTAATAATATGAGCTAGATTGATAATAATAAGAGTAATGAGTATAGTAATTGTCGTTCTGTCGATCATATCTGCATAATATGGTTAATAATATGAGTTAGATTGATAATAGTGAGTGTAATAAGTATAGTAATTGTCGCTCTATCGATCATATAAGCATAATATGGCTAATAATATGAGTTAGATAGATAATATTAAGAGTAATGAGTATAGTTATTGTCGTTCTATCGATCATATCTGCATAATATGGTTAATAATATGAGTTAGATTGATAATAGTGAGTGTAATAAGTATAGTAATTGTCGTTCTATCGGTCATATGACCATAATATGGCTAATAATATGAGTTAGATTGATAATAATAAGAGTAATGAGTATAGTAATTGTCGTTCTATCGATCATATCTGCATAATATGTTTAATAATATGAGTTAGACTGATAATAGTGAGTGTAATATGTATAGTAATTGTCGCTCTATCGATCATATAAGCATAATATGGCTAATAATATGAGTTAGATAGATAATATTAAGAGTAATGAGTATAGTTATTGTCGTTCTATCGATCATATCTGCATAATATGGCTAATAATATGAGAGAGATTGATAATAGTGAGTGTAATAAGTATAGTAATTGTCGTTCTATCGATCATATAAGCATAATATGGCTAATAATATGAGTTAGATTGATAATAATAACAGTAATGAGTATAGTAATTGTCGTCCTATCGATCATATAAGCATAATATGGCTAATAATATGAGTTAGATTGATAATAATAACAGTAATGAGTATAGTAATTGTCGTCCTATCGATCATATAAGCATAATGTGGCTAATAATATGAGTTAGATTGATAATAATAAGATTAATGAGTATAGGAATTGTCGTTCTATCGATCATATCTGCATAATATGGTTAATAATATGAGTTAGATTGATAATAGTGAGTGTCATAAGTATAGTCATTGTCGCTCTATCGATCATATAAGCATAATATGGCTAATAATATGAGTTAGATTGATAATAATAACAGTAATGAGTATAGTAATTGTCGTCCTATCGATCATATAAGCATAATATGGCTAATAATATGAGAGAGATTGATAATAGTGAGTGTAATAAGTATAGTAATTGTCGTTCTATCGATCATATAAGCATAATATGGCTAATAATATGAGTTAGATTGATAATAGTGAGTGTAATAAGTTTAGTAAATGTCGTTCTATCGATCATATAAGCATAATATAGCTAATAATATGAGTTACATTGATAATAATAAGAGTAATAAGTATAGTAATTGTCGTTCTATCGATCATATCTGCATAATATGGTTAATAATATGAGTTAGATTGATAATAGTGAGTGTAATAAGTATAGTTATTGTCGCTCTATCGATCATATAAGCGTAATATGGCTAATAATATGAGTTAGATTGATAATAATAAGAGTAACATGTATAGTAATTGTCGTTCTATCGATCATATAAGCATAATATGGCTAATAATATGAGTTAGATTGATAATAGTGAGTGTAATAAGTATAGTAATTGTCGTTCTATCGATCATATAAGCAGAATATGGCTAATAATATGAGTTAGATTGATAATAGTAAGAGTAATGAGTATAGCAATTGTCGTACTATCGATCATATAAGCATAATGTGGCTAATAATATGAGTTAGATTGATAATAATAAGATTAGTGAGTATAGTAATTGTCGTTCTATCGATCATATCTGCATAATATGGTTAATAATATGAGTTAGATTGATAATAGTGAGTGTAATAAGTATAGTCATTGTCGCTCTATCGATCATATAAGCATAATATGACTAATAATATGAGTTAGATAGATAATAATAAGAGTAATGAGTATAGTTATTGTCGTTCTATCGATCATATCTGCATAATATGGTTAATAATATGAGTTAGATTGATAATAGTGAGTGTAATAAGTATAGTAATTGTCGTTCTATCGATCATATCTGCATAATATGGTTAATAATATGAGTTAGATTGATAATAGTGAGTGTAATAAGTATAGTCATTGTCGCTCTATCGATCATATAAGCATAATATGACTAATAATATGAGTTAGATAGATAATAATAAGAGTAATGAGTATAGTTATTGTCGTTCTATCGATCATATCTGCATAATATGGTTAATAATATGAGTTAGATTGATAATAGTGAGTGTAATAAGTATAGTAATTGTCGTTCTATCGGTCATATGACCATAATATGGCTAATAATATGAGTTAGATTGATAATAATAAGAGTAATGAGTATAGTAATTGTCGTTCTATCGATCATATCTGCATAATATGGTTAATAATATGAGTTAGATTGATAATAGTGAGTGTAATAAGTATAGTAATTGTCGCTCTATCGATCATATAAGCATAATATGGCTAATAATATGAGTTACGTTGATAATAATAAGAGTAATGAGTATAGTAATTGTCGTTCTATCGATCATATAAGCATAATATGGCTAATAATATGAGTTAGATTGATAATAATAACAGTAATGAGTATAGTAATTGTCGTCCTATCGATCATATAAGCATAATATGGCTAATAATATGAGTTAGATTGATAATAATAAGAGTAATATGTATAGTAATTGTCGTTCTATCGATCATATAAGCATAATATGGCTAATAATATGAGAGAGATTGATAATAGTGAGTGTAATAAGTATAGTAATTGTCGTTCTATCGATCATATAAGCATAATATGGCTAATAATATGAGTTAGATTGATAATAGTGAGTGTAATAAGTTTAGTAAATGTCGTTCTATCGATCATATAAGCATAATATAGCTAATAATATGAGTTAGATTGATAATAATAAGAGTAATGAGTATAGTAATTGTCGTTCTGTCGATCATATCTGCATAATATGGTTAATAATATGAGTTAGATTGATAATAGTGAGTGTAATAAGTATAGTAATTGTCGCTCTATCGATCATATAAGCATAATATGGCTAATAATATGAGTTAGATAGATAATATTAAGAGTAATGAGTATAGTTATTGTCGTTCTATCGATCATATCTGCATAATATGGTTAATAATATGAGTTAGATTGATAATAGTGAGTGTAATAAGTATAGTAATTGTCGTTCTATCGGTCATATGACCATAATATGGCTAATAATATGAGTTAGATTGATAATAATAAGAGTAATGAGTATAGTAATTGTCGTTCTATCGATCATATCTGCATAATATGTTTAATAATATGAGTTAGATTGATAATAGTGAGTGTAATAAGTATAGTAATTGTCGCTCTATCGATCATATAAGCATAATATGGCTAATAATATGAGTTACGTTGATAATAATAAGAGTAATGAGTATAGTAATTGTCGTTCTATCGATCATATAAGCATAATATGGCTAATAATATGAGTTAGATTGATAATAATAACAGTAATGAGTATAGTAATTGTCGTCCTATCGATCATATAAGCATAATATGGCTAATAATATGAGTTAGATTGATAATAATAAGAGTAATATGTATAGTAATTGTCGTTCTATCGATCATATAAGCATAATATGGCTAATAATATGAGAGAGATTGATAATAGTGAGTGTAATAAGTATAGTAATTGTCGTTCTATCGATCATATAAGCATAATATGGCTAATAATATGAGTTAGATTGATAATAATAACAGTAATGAGTATAGTAATTGTCGTCTTATCGATCATATCAGCATAATGTGGCTAATAATATGAGTTAGATTGATAATAATAAGATTAATGAGTATAGTAATTGTCGTTCTATCGATCATATCTGCATAATATGGTTAATAATATGAGTTAGATTGATAATAGTGAGTGTCATAAGTATAGTCATTGTCGCTCTATCGATCATATAAGCATAATATGGCTAATAATATGAGTTAGATTGATAATAATAACAGTAATGAGTATAGTAATTGTCGTCCTATCGATCATATAAGCATAATATGGCTAATAATATGAGTTAGATTGATAATAATAAGAGTAATATGTATAGTAATTGTCGTCCTATCGATCATATAAGCATAATATGGCTAATAATATGAGTTAGATTGATAATAATAAGAGTAATATGTATAGTAATTGTCGTTCTATCGATCATATAAGCATAATATGGCTAATAATATGAGAGAGATTGATAATAGTGAGTGTAATAAGTATAGTAATTGTCGTTCTATCGATCATATAAGCATAATATGGCTAATAATATGAGTTAGATTGATAATAGTGAGTGTAATAAGTTTAGTAAATGTCGTACTATCGATCATATAAGCATAATATAGCTAATAATATGAGTTACATTGATAATAATAAGAGTAATAAGTATAGTAATTGTCGTTCTATCGATCATATCTGCATAATATGGTTAATAATATGAGTTAGATTGATAATAGTGAGTGTAATAAGTATAGTTATTGTCGCTCTATCGATCATATAAGCGTAATATGGCTAATAATATGAGTTAGATTGATAATAATAAGAGTAACATGTATAGTAATTGTCGTTCTATCGATCATATAAGCATAATATGGCTAATAATATGAGTTAGATTGATAATAGTGAGTGTAATAAGTATAGTAATTGTCGTTCTATCGATCATATAAGCAGAATATGGCTAATAATATGAGTTAGATTGATAATAGTAAGAGTAATGAGTATAGCAATTGTCGTACTATCGATCATATAAGCATAATGTGGCTAATAATATGAGTTAGATTGATAATAATAAGATTAATGAGTATAGTAATTGTCGTTCTATCGATCATATCTGCATAATATGGTTAATAATATGAGTTAGATTGATAATAGTGAGTGTAATAAGTATAGTCATTGTCGCTCTATCGATCATATAAGCATAATATGGCTAATAATATGAGTTAGATAGATAATATTAAGAGTAATGAGTATAGTTATTGTCGTTCTATCGATCATATCTGCATAATATGGTTAATAATATGAGTTAGATTGATAATAGTGAGTGTAATAAGTATAGTAATTGTCGTTCTATCGGTCATATGACCATAATATGGCTAATAATATGAGTTAGATTGATAATAATAAGAGTAATGAGTATAGTAATTGTCGTTCTATCGATCATATCTGCATAATATGTTTAATAATATGAGTTAGATTGATAATAGTGAGTGTAGTAAGTATAGTAATTGTCGCTCTATCGATCATATAAGCATAATATGGCTAATAATATGAGTTACGTTGATAATAATAAGAGTAATGAGTATAGTAATTGTCGTTCTATCGATCATATAAGCATAATATGGCTAATAATATGAGTTAGATTGATAATAATAACAGTAATGAGTATAGTAATTGTCGTCCTATCGATCATATAAGCATAATATGGCTAATAATATGAGTTACGTTGATAATAATAAGAGTAATGAGTATAGTAATTGTCGTTCTATCGATCATATAAGCATAATATGGCTAATAATATGAGTTAGATTGATAATAATAACAGTAATGAGTATAGTAATTGTCGTCCTATCGATCATATAAGCATAATATGGCTAATAATATGAGTTAGATTGATAATAATAAGAGTAATATGTATAGTAATTGTCGTTCTATCGATCATATAAGCATAATATGGCTAATAATATGAGAGAGATTGATAATAGTGAGTGTAATAAGTATAGTAATTGTCGTTCTATCGATCATATAAGCATAATATGGCTAATAATATGAGTTAGATTGATAATAGTGAGTGTAATAAGTTTAGTAAATGTCGTACTATCGATCATATAAGCATAATATAGCTAATAATATGAGTTACATTGATAATAATAAGAGTAATAAGTATAGTAATTGTCGTTCTATCGATCATATCTGCATAATATGGTTAATAATATGAGTTAGATTGATAATAGTGAGTGTAATAAGTATAGTTATTGTCGCTCTATCGATCATATAAGCGTAATATGGCTAATAATATGAGTTAGATTGATAATAATAAGAGTAACATGTATAGTAATTGTCGTTCTATCGATCATATAAGCATAATATGGCTAATAATATGAGTTAGATTGATAATAGTGAGTGTAATAAGTATAGTAATTGTCGTTCTATCGATCATATAAGCAGAATATGGCTAATAATATGAGTTAGATTGATAATAGTAAGAGTAATGAGTATAGCAATTGTCGTACTATCGATCATATAAGCATAATGTGGCTAATAATATGAGTTAGATTGATAATAATAAGATTAATGAGTATAGTAATTGTCGTTCTATCGATCATATCTGCATAATATGGTTAATAATATGAGTTAGATTGATAATAGTGAGTGTAATAAGTATAGTCATTGTCGCTCTATCGATCATATAAGCATAATATGGCTAATAATATGAGTTAGATAGATAATATTAAGAGTAATGAGTATAGTTATTGTCGTTCTATCGATCATATCTGCATAATATGGTTAATAATATGAGTTAGATTGATAATAGTGAGTGTAATAAGTATAGTAATTGTCGTTCTATCGGTCATATGACCATAATATGGCTAATAATATGAGTTAGATTGATAATAATAAGAGTAATGAGTATAGTAATTGTCGTTCTATCGATCATATCTGCATAATATGTTTAATAATATGAGTTAGATTGATAATAGTGAGTGTAGTAAGTATAGTAATTGTCGCTCTATCGATCATATAAGCATAATATGGCTAATAATATGAGTTACGTTGATAATAATAAGAGTAATGAGTATAGTAATTGTCGTTCTATCGATCATATAAGCATAATATGGCTAATAATATGAGTTAGATTGATAATAATAACAGTAATGAGTATAGTAATTGTCGTCCTATCGATCATATAAGCAAAATATGGCTAATAATATGAGTTACGTTGATAATAATAAGAGTAATGAGTATAGTAATTGTCGTTCTATCGATCATATAAGCATAATATGGCTAATAATATGAGTTAGATTGATAATAATAACAGTAATGAGTATAGTAATTGTCGTCCTATCGATCATATAAGCATAATATGGCTAATAATATGAGTTAGATTGATAATAATAAGAGTAATATGTATAGTAATTGTCGTTCTATCGATCATATAAGCATAATATTGCTAATAATATGAGAGAGATTGATAATAGTGAGTGTAATAAGTATAGTAATTGTCGTTCTATCGATCATATAAGCATAATATGGCTAATAATATGAGTTAGATTGATAATAATAACAGTAATGAGTATAGTATTTGTCGTCCTATCGATCATATAAGCATAATGTGGCTAATAATATGAGTTAGATTGATAATAATAAGATTAATGAGTATGGTAATTGTCGTTCTATCGATCATATCTGCATAATATGGTTAATAATATGAGTTAGATTGATAATAGTGAGTGTCATAAGTATAGTCATTGTCGCTCTATCGATCATATAAGCATAATATGGCTAATAATATGAGTTAGATTGATAATAATAACAGTAATGAGTATAGTAATTGTCGTCCTATCGATCATATAAGCATAATATGGCTAATAATATGAGTTAGATTGATAATAATAAGAGTAATATGTATAGTAATTGTCGTCCTATCGATCATATAAGCATAATATGGCTAATAATATGAGTTAGATTGATAATAATAAGAGTAATATGTATAGTAATTGTCGTTCTATCGATCATATAAGCATAATATGGCTAATAATATGAGAGAGATTGATAATAGTGAGTGTAATAAGTATAGTAATTGTCGTTCTATCGATCATATAAGCATAATATGGCTAATAATATGAGTTAGATTGATAATAGTGAGTGTAATAAGTTTAGTAAATGTCGTACTATCGATCATATAAGCATAATATAGCTAATAATATGAGTTACATTGATAATAATAAGAGTAATAAGTATAGTAATTGTCGTTCTATCGATCATATCTGCATAATATGGTTAATAATATGAGTTAGATTGATAATAGTGAGTGTAATAAGTATAGTTATTGTCGCTCTATCGATCATATAAGCGTAATATGGCTAATAATATGAGTTAGATTGATAATAATAAGAGTAACATGTATAGTAATTGTCGTTCTATCGATCATATAAGCATAATATGGCTAATAATATGAGTTAGATTGATAATAGTGAGTGTAATAAGTATAGTAATTGTCGTTCTATCGATCATATAAGCAGAATATGGCTAATAATATGAGTTAGATTGATAATAGTAAGAGTAATGAGTATAGCAATTGTCGTACTATCGATCATATAAGCATAATGTGGCTAATAATATGAGTTAGATTGATAATAATAAGATTAATGAGTATAGTAATTGTCGTTCTATCGATCATATCTGCATAATATGATTAATAATATGAGTTAGATTGATAATAGTGAGTGTAATAAGTATAGTCATTGTCGCTCTATCGATCATATAAGCATAATATGACTAATAATATGAGTTAGATAGATAATAATAAGAGTAATGAGTATAGTTATTGTCGTTCTATCGATCATATCTGCATAATATGGTTAATAATATGAGTTAGATTGATAATAGTGAGTGTAATAAGTATAGTAATTGTCGTTCTATCGGTCATATGACCATAATATGGCTAATAATATGAGTTAGAATGATAATAATAAGAGTAATAAGTATAGTAATTGACGTTCTATCGATCATATAAGCATAATGTGGCTAATAATATGAGTTAGATTGATAATAATAAAAGTAATGAGTATAGTAATTGTCGTTCTGTCGATCATATCTGCATAATATGGTTAATAATATGAGTTAGATTGATAATAGTGAGTGTAATAGGTATAGTAATTGTCGCTCTATCGATCATATAAGCATAATATGGCTAATAATATGAGTTAGATAGATAATATTAAGAGTAATGAGTATAGTTATTGTCGTTCTATCGATCATATCTGCATAATATGGTTAATAATATGAGTTAGATTGATAATAGTGAGTGTAATAAGTATAGTAATTGTCGTTCTATCGGTCATATGACCATAATATGGCTAATAATATGAGTTAGATTGATAATAATAAGAGTAATGAGTATAGTAATTGTCGTTCTATCGATCATATCTGCATAATATGTTTAATAATATGAGTTAGATTGATAATAGTGAGTGTAATAAGTATAGTAATTGTCGCTCTATCGATCATATAAGCATAATATGGCTAATAATATGAGTTACGTTGATAATAATAAGAGTAATGAGTATAGTAATTGTCGTTCTATCGATCATATAAGCATAATATGGCTAATAATATGAGTTAGATTGATAATAATAACAGTAATGAGTATAGTAATTGTCGTCCTATCGATCATATAAGCATAATATGGCTAATAATATGAGTTACGTTGATAATAATAAGAGTAATGAGTATAGTAATTGTCGTTCTATCGATCATATAAGCATAATATGGCTAATAATATGAGTTAGATTGATAATAATAACAGTAATGAGTATAGTAATTGTCGTCCTATCGATCATATAAGCATAATATGGCTAATAATATGAGTTAGATTGATAATAATAAGATTAATATGTATAGTAATTGTCGTTCTATCGATCATATAAGCATAATATGGCTAATAATATGAGAGAGATTGATAATAGTGAGTGTAATAAGTATAGTAATTGTCGTTCTATCGATCATATAAGCATAATATGGCTAATAATATGAGTTAGATTGATAATAATAACAGTAATGAGTATAGTATTTGTCGTCCTATCGATCATATAAGCATAATGTGGCTAATAATATGAGTTAGATTGATAATAATAAGATTAATGAGTATAGTAATTGTCGTTCTATCGATCATATCTGCATAATATGGTTAATAATATGAGTTAGATTGATAATAGTGAGTGTCATAAGTATAGTCATTGTCGCTCTATCGATCATATAAGCATAATATGGCTAATAATATGAGTTAGATTGATAATAATAACAGTAATGAGTATAGTAATTGTCGTCCTATCGATCATATAAGCATAATATGGCTAATAATATGAGTTAGATTGATAATAATAAGAGTAATATGTATAGTAATTGTCGTCCTATCGATCATATAAGCATAATATGGCTAATAATATGAGTTAGATTGATAATAATAAGAGTAATATGTATAGTAATTGTCGTTCTATCGATCATATAAGCATAATATGGCTAATAATATGAGAGAGATTGATAATAGTGAGTGTAATAAGTATAGTAATTGTCGTTCTATCGATCATATAAACATAATATGGCTAATAATATGAGTTAGATTGATAATAGTGAGTGTAATAAGTTTAGTAAATGTCGTTCTATCGATCATATAAGCATAATATAGCTAATAATATGAGTTACATTGATAATAATAAGAGTAATAAGTATAGTAATTGTCGTTCTATCGATCATATCTGCATAATATGGTTAATAATATGAGTTAGATTGATAATAGTGAGTGTAATAAGTATAGTTATTGTCGCTCTATCGATCATATAAGCGTAATATGGCTAATAATATGAGTTAGATTGATAATAATAAGAGTAACATGTATAGTAATTGTCGTTCTATCGATCATATAAGCATAATATGGCTAATAATATGAGTTAGATTGATAATAGTGAGTGTAATAAGTATAGTAATTGTCGTTCTATCGATCATATAAGCAGAATATGGCTAATAATATGAGTTAGATTGATAATAGTAAGAGTAATGAGTATAGCAATTGTCGTACTATCGATCATATAAGCATAATGTGGCTAATAATATGAGTTAGATTGATAATAATAAGATTAATGAGTATAGTAATTGTCGTTCTATCGATCATATCTGCATAATATGGTTAATAATATGAGTTAGATTGATAATAGTGAGTGTAATAAGTATAGTCATTGTCGCTCTATCGATCATATAAGCATAATATGACTAATAATATGAGTTAGATAGATAATAATAAGAGTAATGAGTATAGTTATTGTCGTTCTATCGATCATATCTGCATAATATGGTTAATAATATGAGTTATATTGATAATAGTGAGTGTAATAAGTATAGTAATTGTCGTTCTATCGGTCATATGACCATAATATGGCTAATAATATGAGTTAGAATGATAATAATAAGAGTAATAAGTATAGTAATTGACGTTCTATCGATCATATAAGCATAATGTGGCTAATAATATGAGTTAGATTGATAATAATAAAAGTAATGAGTATAGTAATTGTCGTTCTGTCGATCATATCTGCATAATATGGTTAATAATATGAGTTAGATTGATAATAGTGAGTGTAATAAGTATAGTAATTGTCGCTCTATCGATCATATAAGCATAATATGGCTAATAATATGAGTTAGATAGATAATATTAAGAGTAATGAGTATAGTTATTGTCGTTCTATCGATCATATCTGCATAATATGGTTAATAATATGAGTTAGATTGATAATAGTGAGTGTAATAAGTATAGTAATTGTCGTTCTATCGGTCATATGACCATAATATGGCTAATAATATGAGTTAGATTGATAATAATAAGAGTAATGAGTATAGTAATTGTCGTTCTATCGATCATATCTGCATAATATGTTTAATAATATGAGTTAGATTGATAATAGTGAGTGTAATAAGTATAGTAATTGTCGCTCTATCGATCATATAAGCATAATATGGCTAATAATATGAGTTACGTTGATAATAATAAGAGTAATGAGTATAGTAATTGTCGTTCTATCGATCATATAAGCATAATATGGCTAATAATATGAGTTAGATTGATAATAATAACAGTAATGAGTATAGTAATTGTCGTCCTATCGATCATATAAGCATAATATGGCTAATAATATGAGTTAGATTGATAATAATAAGATTAATATGTATAGTAATTGTCGTTCTATCGATCATATAAGCATAATATGGCTAATAATATGAGAGAGATTGATAATAGTGAGTGTAATAAGTATAGTAATTGTCGTTCTATCGATCATATAAGCATAATATGGCTAATAATATGAGTTAGATTGATAATAATAACAGTAATGAGTATAGTATTTGTCGTCCTATCGATCATATAAGCATAATGTGGCTAATAATATGAGTTAGATTGATAATAATAAGATTAATGAGTATAGTAATTGTCGTTCTATCGATCATATCTGCATAATATGGTTAATAATATGAGTTAGATTGATAATAGTGAGTGTCATAAGTATAGTCATTGTCGCTCTATCGATCATATAAGCATAATATGGCTAATAATATGAGTTAGATTGATAATAATAACAGTAATGAGTATAGTAATTGTCGTCCTATCGATCATATAAGCATAATATGGCTAATAATATGAGTTAGATTGATAATAATAAGAGTAATATGTATAGTAATTGTCGTCCTATCGATCATATAAGCATAATATGGCTAATAATATGAGTTAGATTGATAATAATAAGAGTAATATGTATAGTAATTGTCGTTCTATCGATCATATAAGCATAATATGGCTAATAATATGAGAGAGATTGATAATAGTGAGTGTAATAAGTATAGTAATTGTCGTTCTATCGATCATATAAACATAATATGGCTAATAATATGAGTTAGATTGATAATAGTGAGTGTAATAAGTTTAGTAAATGTCGTTCTATCGATCATATAAGCATAATATAGCTAATAATATGAGTTACATTGATAATAATAAGAGTAATAAGTATAGTAATTGTCGTTCTATCGATCATATCTGCATAATATGGTTAATAATGTGAGTTAGATTGATAATAGTGAGTGTAATAAGTATAGTAATTGTCGTTCTATCGGTCATATGACCATAATATGGCTAATAATATGAGTTAGAATGATAATAATAAGAGTAATAAGTATAGTAATTGACGTTCTATCGATCATATAAGCATAATGTGGCTAATAATATGAGTTAGATTGATAATAATAAGAGTAACGAGTATAGTAATTGTCGTTCTGTCGATCATATCTGCATAATATGGTTAATAATATGAGTTAGATTGATAATAGTGAGTGTAATAAGTATAGTCATTGTCGCTCTATCGATCATATAAGCATAATATGGCTAATAATATGAGTTAGATAGATAATAATAAGAGTAATGAGTATAGTTATTGTCGTTCTATCGATCATATCTGCATAATATGGTTAATAATATGAGTTAGATTGATAATAGTGAGTGTAATAAGTATAGTAATTGTCGTTCTATCGGTCATATGACCATAATATGGCTAATAATATGAGTTAGATTGATAATAATAAGAGTAATGAGTATAGTAATTGTCGTTCTATCGATCATATCTGCATAATATGGTTAATAATATGAGTTAGATTGATAATAGTGAGTGTAATAAGTATAGTAATTGTCGCTCTATCGATCATATAAACATAATATGGCTAATAATATGAGTTAGATTGATAATAGTGAGTGTAATAAGTTTAGTAAATGTCGTTCTATCGATCATATAAGCATAATATAGCTAATAATATGAGTTACATTGATAATAATAAGAGTAATAAGTATAGTAATTGTCGTTCTATCGATCATATCTGCATAATATGGTTAATAATGTGAGTTAGATTGATAATAGTGAGTGTAATAAGTATAGTTATTGTCGCTCTATCGATCATATAAGCGTAATATGGCTAATAATATGAGTTAGATTGATAATAATAAGAGTAACATGTATAGTAATTGTCGTTCTATCGATCATATAAGCATAATATGGCTAATAATATGAGTTAGATTGATAATAGTGAGTGTAATAAGTATAGTAATTGTCGTTCTATCGATCATATAAGCAGAATATGGCTAATAATATGAGTTAGATTGATAATAGTAAGAGTAATGAGTATAGCAATTGTCGTACTATCGATCATATAAGCATAATGTGGCTAATAATATGAGTTAGATTGATAATAGTGAGTGTAATAAGTTTAGTAAATGTCGTTCTATCGATCATATAAGCATAATATAGCTAATAATATTAGTTACATTGATAATAATAAGAGTAATGAGTATAGTAATTGTCGTTATATCGATCATATAAGCATAATATGACTAATAATATGAGTTAGATTGATAATAATAACAGTAATGAGTATAGTAATTGTCGTCCTATCGATCATATAAGCATAATATGGCTAATAATATGAGTTAGATTGATAATAATAAGAGTAATATGTGTAGTAATTATCGTTCTATCCGTCATATAAGCATAATATGCCTAATAATATGAGTTAGATTGATAATAATAAGAATAATGAGTCTAGTAATTGTCGTTCTATCGATCATATCTGCATAATATGGTTAATAATATGAGTTAGATTGATAATAATAAGAGTAATGAGTATAGTAATTGTCGTTCTATCGATCATATCTGCATAATATGGTTAATAATATGAGTTAGATTGATAATAGTGAGTGTAATAAGTATAGTAATTGTCGCTCTATCGATCATATAAGCATAATATGGCTAATAATATGAGTTAGATTGATAATAGTGAGTGTAATAAGTATAGTAATTGTCGTTCTATCGATCATATAAGCAGAATATGGCTAATAATATGAGTTAGATTGATAATAGTAAGAGTAATGAGTATAGCAATTGTCGTACTATCGATCATATAAGCATAATGTGGCTAATAATATGAGTTAGATTGATAATAATAAGATTAATGAGTATAGTAATTGTCGTTCTATCGATCATATCTGCATAATATGGTTAATAATATGAGTTAGATTGATAATAGTGAGTGTAATAAGTATAGTTATTGTCGCTCTATCGATCATATAAGCCTAATATGGCTAATAATATGAGTTAGATTGATAATAATAAGAGTAACATGTATAGTAATTGTCGTTCTATCGATCATATAAGCATAATATGGCTAATAATATGAGTTAGATTGATAATAGTGAGTGTAATGAGTATAGCAATTGTCGTACTATCGATCATATAAGCATAATGTGGCTAATAATATGAGTTAGATTGACAATAGTGAGTGTAATAAGTATAGTAATTGTCGTTCTATCGATCATATAAGCAGAATATGGCTAATAATATGAGTTAGATTGATAATAGTAAGAGTAATGAGTATAGTAATTGTCGTACTATCGATCATATAAGCATAATGTGGCTAATAATATGAGTTAGATTGATAATAATAACAGTAATGAGTATAGTAATTGTCGTCCTATCGATCATATAAGCATAATATGGCTAATAATATGAGTTAGATTGGTAATAATAAGAGTAATATGTATAGTAATTGTCGTTCTATCGATCATATAAGCATAATATGGCTAATAATATGAGTTACATTGATAATAATAAGAGTAATAAGTATAGTAATTGTCGTTCTATCGATCATATCTGCATAATATGGTTAATAATATGAGTTAGATTGATAATAGTGAGTGTAATAAGTATAGTAATTGTCGTTCTATCGATCATATAAGCAGAATATGGCTAATAATATGAGTTAGATTGATAATAGTAAGAGTAATGAGTATAGCAATTGTCGTACTATCGATCATATAAGCATAATGTGGCTAATAATATGAGTTAGATTGATAATAATAAGATTAATGAGTATAGTAATTGTCGTTCTATCGATCATATCTGCATAATATGGTTAATAATATGAGTTAGATTGATAATAGTGAGTGTAATAAGTATAGTCATTGTCGCTCTATCGATCATATAAGCATAATATGACTAATAATATGAGTTAGATAGATAATAATAAGAGTAATGAGTATAGTTATTGTCGTTCAATCGATCATATCTGCATAATATGGTTAATAATATGAGTTAGATTGATAATAGTGAGTGTAATAAGTATAGTAATTGTCATTCTATCGGTCATATGACCATAATATGGCTAATAATATGAGTTAGAATGATAATAATAAGAGTAATAAGTATAGTAATTGACGTTCTATCGATCATATAAGCATAATGTGGCTAATAATATGAGTTAGATTGATAATAATAAGAGTAATGAGTATAGTAATTGTCGTTCTGTCGATCATATCTGCATAATATGGTTAATAATATGAGTTAGATTGATAATAGTGAGTGTAATAAGTATAGTAATTGTCGCTCTATCGATCATATAAGCATAATATGGCTAATAATATGAGTTAGATAGATAATATTAAGAGTAATGAGTATAGTTATTGTCGTTCTATCGATCATATCTGCATAATATGGTTAATAATATGAGTTAGATTGATAATAGTGAGTGTAATAAGTATAGTAATTGTCGTTCTATCGGTCATATGACCATAATATGGCTAATAATATGAGTTAGATTGATAATAATAAGATTAATGAGTATAGTAATTGTCGTTCTATCGATCATATCTGCATAATATGGTTAATAGTATGAGTTAGATTGATAATAGTGAGTGTCATAAGTATAGTCATTGTCGCTCTATCGATCATATAAGCGTAATATGGCTAATAATATGAGTTAGATTGATAATAATAACAGTAATGAGTATAGTAATTGTCGTCCTATCGATCATATAAGCATAATATGGCTAATAATATGAGTTAGATTGATAATAATAAAAGTAATGAGTATAGTAATTGTCGTTCTGTCGATCATATCTGCATAATATGGTTAATAATATGAGTTAGATTGATAATAGTGAGTGTAATAAGTATAGTTATTGTCGCTCTATCGATCATATAAGCGTAATATGGCTAATAATATGAGTTAGATTGATAATAATAAGAGTAACATGTATAGTAATTGTCGTTCTATCGATCATATAAGCATAATATGGCTAATAATATGAGTTAGATTGATAATAGTGAGTGTAATAAGTATAGTAATTGTCGTTCTATCGATCATATAAGCAGAATATGGCTAATAATATGAGTTAGATTGATAATAGTAAGAGTAATGAGTATATCAATTGTCGTACTATCGATCATATAAGCATAATGTGGCTAATAATATGAGTTAGATTGATAATAGTGAGTGTAATAAGTATAGTAATTGTCGTTCTATCGATCATATAAGCAGAATATGGCTAATAATATGAGTTAGATTGATAATAGTAAGAGTAATGAGTATAGCAATTGTCGTACTATCGATCATATAAGCATAATGTGGCTAATAATATGAGTTAGATTGATAATAATAAGATTAATGAGTATAGTAATTGTCGTTCTATCGATCATATCTGCATAATATGGTTAATAATATGAGTTAGATTGATAATAGTGAGTGTAATAAGTATAGTTATTGTCGCTCTATCGATCATATAAGCCTAATATGGCTAATAATATGAGTTAGATTGATAATAATAAGAGTAACATGTATAGTAATTGTCGTTCTATCGATCATATAAGCATAATATGGCTAATAATATGAGTTAGATTGATAATAGTGAGTGTAATGAGTATAGCAATTGTCGTACTATCGATCATATAAGCATAATGTGGCTAATAATATGAGTTAGATTGATAATAATAAGATTAATGAGTATAGTAATTGTCGTTCTATCGATCATATCTGCATAATATGGTTAATAATATGAGTTAGATTGATAATAGTGAGTGTCATAAGTATAGTCATTGTCGCTCTATCGATCATATAAGCATAATATGGCTAATAATATGAGTTAGATTGATAATAATAACAGTAATGAGTATAGTAATTGTCGTCCTATCGATCATATAAGCATAATATGGCTAATAATATGAGTTAGATTGGTAATAATAAGAGTAATATGTATAGTAATTGTCGTTCTATCGATCATATAAGCATAATATGGCTAATAATATGAGTTACATTGATAATAATAAGAGTAATAAGTATAGTAATTGTCGTTCTATCGATCATATCTGCATAATATGGTTAACAATATGAGTTAGATTGATAATAGTGAGTGTAATAAGTATAGTAATTGTCGTTCTATCGATCATATAAGCAGAATATGGCTAATAATATGAGTTAGATTGATAATAGTAAGAGTAATGAGTATAGCAATTGTCGTACTATCGATCATATAAGCATAATGTGGCTAATAATATGAGTTAGATTGATAATAATAAGATTAATGAGTATAGTAATTGTCGTTCTATCGATCATATCTGCATAATATGGTTAATAATATGAGTTAGATTGATAATAGTGAGTGTAATAAGTATAGTCATTGTCGCTCTATCGATCATATAAGCATAATATGACTAATAATATGAGTTAGATAGATAATAATAAGAGTAATGAGTATAGTTATTGTCGTTCAATCGATCATATCTGCATAATATGGTTAATAATATGAGTTAGATTGATAATAGTGAGTGTAATAAGTATAGTAATTGTCGTTCTATCGGTCATATGACCATAATATGGCTAATAATATGAGTTAGAATGATAATAATAAGAGTAATAAGTATAGTAATTGACGTTCTATCGATCATATAAGCATAATGTGGCTAATAATATGAGTTAGATTGATAATAATAAGAGTAATGAGTATAGTAATTGTCGTTCTGTCGATCATATCTGCATAATATGGTTAATAATATGAGTTAGATTGATAATAGTGAGTGTAATAAGTATAGTAATTGTCGCTCTATCGATCATATAAGCATAATATGGCTAATAATATGAGTTAGATAGATAATATTAAGAGTAATGAGTATAGTTATTGTCGTTCTATCGATCATATCTGCATAATATGGTTAATAATATGAGTTAGATTGATAATAGTGAGTGTAATAAGTATAGTGATTGTCGTTCTATCGGTCATATGACCATAATATGGCTAATAATATGAGTTAGATTGATAATAATAAGAGTAATGAGTATAGTAATTGTCGTTCTATCGATCATATCTGCATAATATGTTTAATAATATGAGTTAGATTGATAATAGTGAGTGTAATAAGTATAGTAATTGTCGCTCTATCGATCATATAAGCATAATATGGCTAATAATATGAGTTACGTTGATAATAATAAGAGTAATGAGTATAGTAATTGTCGTTCTATCGATCATATAAGCATAATATGGCTAATAATATGAGTTAGATTGATAATAATAACAGTAATGAGTATAGTAATTGTCGTCCTATCGATCATATAAGCATAATATGGCTAATAATATGAGTTAGATTGATAATAATAAGAGTAATATGTATAGTAATTGTCGTTCTATCGATCATATAAGCATAATATGGCTAATAATATGAGAGAGATTGATAATAGTGAGTGTAATAAGTATAGTAATTGTCGTTCTATCGATCATATAAGCATAATATGGCTAATAATATGAGTTAGATTGATAATAATAACAGTAATGAGTATAGTAATTGTCGTCCTATCGATCATATAAGCATAATGTGGCTAATAATATGAGTTAGATTGATAATAATAAGATTAATGAGTATAGTAATTGTCGTTCTATCGATCATATCTGCATAATATGGTTAATAATATGAGTTAGATTGATAATAGTGAGTGTCATAAGTATAGTCATTGTCGCTCTATCGATCATATAAGCATAATATGGCTAATAATATGAGTTAGATTGATAATAATAACAGTAATGAGTATAGTAATTGTCGTCCTATCGATCATATAAGCATAATATGGCTAATAATATGAGTTAGATTGATAATAATAAGAGTAACGAGTATAGTAATTGTCGTTCTGTCGATCATATCTGCATAATATGGTTAATAATATGAGTTAGATTGATAATAGTGAGTGTAATAAGTATAGTCATTGTCGCTCTATCGATCATATAAGCATAATATGGCTAATAATATGAGTTAGATAGATAATAATAAGAGTAATGAGTATAGTTATTGTCGTTCTATCGATCATATCTGCATAATATGGTTAATAATATGAGTTAGATTGATAATAGTGAGTGTAATAAGTATAGTAATTGTCTTTCTATCGGTCATATGACCATAATATGGCTAATAATATGAGTTAGATTGATAATAATAAGAGTAATGAGTATAGTAATTGTCGTTCTATCGATCATATCTGCATAATATGGTTAATAATATGAGTTAGATTGATAATAGTGAGTGTCATAAGTATAGTCATTGTCGCTCTATCGATCATATAAGCATAATATGGCTAATAATATGAGTTAGATTGATAATAATAACAGTAATGAGTATAGTAATTGTCGTCCTATCGATCATATAAGCATAATATGGCTAATAATATGAGTTAGATTGATAATAATAAGAGTAATATGTACAGTAATTGTCGTTCTATCGATCATATAAGCATAATATGGCTAATAATATGAGAGAGATTGATAATAGTGAGTGTAATAAGTATAGTAATTGTCGTTCTATCGATCATATAAGCTTAATATGGCTAATAATATGAGTTAGATTGATAATAGTGAGTGTAATAAGTTTAGTAAATGTCGTTCTATCGATCATATAAGCATAATATAGCTAATAATATGAGTTACATTGATAATAATAAGAGTAATAAGTATAGTAATTGTCGTTCTATCGATCATATCTGCATAATATGGTTAATAATATGAGTTAGATTGATAATAGTGAGTGTAATAAGTATAGTTATTGTCGCTCTATCGATCATATAAGCGTAATATGGCTAATAATATGAGTTAGATTGATAATAATAAGAGTAACATGTATAGTAATTGTCGTTCTATCGATCATATAAGCATAATATGGCTAATAATATGAGTTAGATTGATAATAGTGAGTGTAATAAGTATAGTAATTGTCGTTCTATCGATCATATAAGCAGAATATGGCTAATAATATGAGTTAGATTGATAATAGTAAGAGTAATGAGTATAGCAATTGTCGTACCATCGATCATATAAGCATAATGTGGCTAATAATATGAGTTAGATTGATAATAATAAGATTAATGAGTATAGTAATTGTCGTTCTATCGATCATATCTGCATAATATGGTTAATAATATGAGTTAGATTGATAATAGTGAGTGTAATAAGTATAGTCATTGTCGCTCTATCGATCATATAAGCATAATATGGCTAATAATATGAGTTAGATTGATAATAATAACAGTAATGAGTATAGTAATTGTCGTCCTATCGATCATATAAGCATAATATGGCTAATAATATGAGTTAGATTGATAATAGTGAGTGTAATAAGTATAGTAATTGTCGTTCTATCGGTCATATGACCATAATATGGCTAATAATATGAGTTAGATTGATAATAATAAGAGTAATGAGTATAGTAATTGTCGTTCTATCGATCATATCTGCATAATATGTTTAATAATATGAGTTAGATTGATAATAGTGAGTGTAATAAGTATAGTAATTGTCGCTCTATCGATCATATAAGCATAATATGGCTAATAATATGAGTTACGTTGATAATAATAAGAGTAATGAGTATAGTAATTGTCGTTCTATCGATCATATAAGCATAATATGGCTAATAATATGAGTTAGAATGATAATAATAAGAGTAATAAGTATAGTAATTGACGTTCTATCGATCATATAAGCATAATGTGGCTAATAATATGAGTTAGATTGATAATAATAAGAGTAACGAGTATAGTAATTGTCGTTCTGTCGATCATATCTGCATAATATGGTTAATAATATGAGTTAGATTGATAATAGTGAGTGTAATAAGTATAGTCATTGTCGCTCTATCGATCATATAAGCATAATATGGCTAATAATATGAGTTAGATAGATAATAATAAGAGTAATGAGTATAGTTATTGTCGTTCTATCGATCATATCTGCATAATATGGTTAATAATATGAGTTAGATTGATAATAGTGAGTGTAATAAGTATAGTAATTGTCTTTCTATCGGTCATATGACCATAATATGGCTAATAATATGAGTTAGATTGATAATAATAAGAGTAATGAGTATAGTAATTGTCGTTCTATCGATCATATCTGCATAATATGGTTAATAATATGAGTTAGATTGATAATAGTGAGTGTCATAAGTATAGTCATTGTCGCTCTATCGATCATATAAGCATAATATGGCTAATAATATGAGTTAGATTGATAATAATAACAGTAATGAGTATAGTAATTGTCGTCCTATCGATCATATAAGCATAATATGGCTAATAATATGAGTTAGATTGATAATAATAAGAGTAATATGTACAGTAATTGTCGTTCTATCGATCATATAAGCATAATATGGCTAATAATATGAGAGAGATTGATAATAGTGAGTGTAATAAGTATAGTAATTGTCGTTCTATCGATCATATAAGCTTAATATGGCTAATAATATGAGTTAGATTGATAATAGTGAGTGTAATAAGTTTAGTAAATGTCGTTCTATCGATCATATAAGCATAATATAGCTAATAATATGAGTTACATTGATAATAATAAGAGTAATAAGTATAGTAATTGTCGTTCTATCGATCATATCTGCATAATATGGTTAATAATATGAGTTAGATTGATAATAGTGAGTGTAATAAGTATAGTTATTGTCGCTCTATCGATCATATAAGCGTAATATGGCTAATAATATGAGTTAGATTGATAATAATAAGAGTAACATGTATAGTAATTGTCGTTCTATCGATCATATAAGCATAATATGGCTAATAATATGAGTTAGATTGATAATAGTGAGTGTAATAAGTATAGTAATTGTCGTTCTATCGATCATATAAGCAGAATATGGCTAATAATATGAGTTAGATTGATAATAGTAAGAGTAATGAGTATAGCAATTGTCGTACCATCGATCATATAAGCATAATGTGGCTAATAATATGAGTTAGATTGATAATAATAAGATTAATGAGTATAGTAATTGTCGTTCTATCGATCATATCTGCATAATATGGTTAATAATATGAGTTAGATTGATAATAGTGAGTGTAATAAGTATAGTCATTGTCGCTCTATCGATCATATAAGCATAATATGGCTAATAATATGAGTTAGATTGATAATAATAACAGTAATGAGTATAGTAATTGTCGTCCTATCGATCATATAAGCATAATATGGCTAATAATATGAGTTAGATTGATAATAATAAGAGTAATATGTATAGTAATTGTCGTCCTATCGATCATATAAGCATAATATGGTTAATAATATGAGTTAGATTGATAATAGTGAGTGTAATAAGTATAGTAATTGTCGTTCTATCGGTCATATGACCATAATATGGCTAATAATATGAGTTAGATTGATAATAATAAGAGTAATGAGTATAGTAATTGTCGTTCTATCGATCATATCTGCATAATATGTTTAATAATATGAGTTAGATTGATAATAGTGAGTGTAATAAGTATAGTAATTGTCGCTCTATCGATCATATAAGCATAATATGGCTAATAATATGAGTTACGTTGATAATAATAAGAGTAATGAGTATAGTAATTGTCGTTCTATCGATCATATAAGCATAATATGGCTAATAATATGAGTTAGAATGATAATAATAAGAGTAATAAGTATAGTAATTGACGTTCTATCGATCATATAAGCATAATATGGCTAATAATATGAGTTAGATTGATAATAGTGAGTGTAATAAGTATAGTAATTGTCGTTCTATCGATCATATAAGCAGAATATGGCTAATAATATGAGTTAGATTGATAATAGTAAGAGTAATGAGTATAGCAATTGTCGTACCATCGATCATATAAGCATAATGTGGCTAATAATATGAGTTAGATTGATAATAATAAGATTAATGAGTATAGTAATTGTCGTTCTATCGATCATATCTGCATAATATGGTTAATAATATGAGTTAGATTGATAATAGTGAGTGTAATAAGTATAGTCATTGTCGCTCTATCGATCATATAAGCATAATATGGCTAATAATATGAGTTAGATTGATAATAATAACAGTAATGAGTATAGTAATTGTCGTCCTATCGATCATATAAGCATAATATGGCTAATAATATGAGTTAGATTGATAATAATAAGAGTAATATGTATAGTAATTGTCGTCCTATCGATCATATAAGCATAATATGGCTAATAATATGAGTTAGATTGATAATAATAAGAGTAATATGTATAGTAATTGTCGTTCTATCGATCATATAAGCATAATATGGCTAATAATATGAGAGAGATTGATAATAGTGAGTGTAATAAGTATAGTAATTGTCGTTCTATCGATCATATAAGCATAATATGGCTAATAATATGAGTTAGATTGATAATAGTGAGTGTAATAAGTATAGTAATTGTCGTTCTATCGGTCATATGACCATAATATGGCTAATAATATGAGTTAGATTGATAATAATAAGAGTAATGAGTATAGTAATTGTCGTTCTATCGATCATATCTGCATAATATGTTTAATAATATGAGTTAGATTGATAATAGTGAGTGTAATAAGTATAGTAATTGTCGCTCTATCGATCATATAAGCATAATATGGCTAATAATATGAGTTACGTTGATAATAATAAGAGTAATGAGTATAGTAATTGTCGTTCTATCGATCATATAAGCATAATATGGCTAATAATATGAGTTAGATTGATAATAATAACAGTAATGAGTATAGTAATTGTCGTCCTATCGATCATATAAGCATAATATGGTTAATAATATGAGTTAGATTGATAATAGTGAGTGTAATAAGTATAGTAATTGTCGTTCTATCGGTCATATGACCATAATATGGCTAATAATATGAGTTAGATTGATAATAATAAGAGTAATGAGTATAGTAATTGTCGTTCTATCGATCATATCTGCATAATATGTTTAATAATATGAGTTAGATTGATAATAGTGAGTGTAATAAGTATAGTAATTGTCGCTCTATCGATCATATAAGCATAATATGGCTAATAATATGAGTTACGTTGATAATAATAAGAGTAATGAGTATAGTAATTGTCGTTCTATCGATCATATAAGCATAATATGGCTAATAATATGAGTTAGATTGATAATAATAACAGTAATGAGTATAGTAATTGTCGTCCTATCGATCATATAAGCATAATATGGCTAATAATATGAGTTAGATTGATAATAATAAGAGTAATATGTATAGTAATTGTCGTTCTATCGATCATATAAGCATAATATGGCTAATGATATGAGAGAGATTGATAATAGTGAGTGTAATAAGTATAGTAATTGTCGTTCTATCGATCATATAAGCAGAATATGGCTAATAATATGAGTTAGATTGATAATAGTAAGAGTAATGAGTATAGCAATTGTCGTACTATCGATCATATAAGCATAATGTGGCTAATAATATGAGTTAGATTGATAATAATAAGAGTAATGAGTATAGTAATTGTCGTTCTATCGATCATATCTGCATAATATGGTTAATAATGTGAGTTAGATTGATAATAGTGAGTGTAATAAGTATAGTAATTGTCGTTCTATCGGTCATATGACCATAATATGGCTAATAATATGAGTTAGAATGATAATAATAAGAGTAATAAGTATAGTAATTGACGTTCTATCGATCATATAAGCATAATGTGGCTAATAATATGAGTTAGATTGATAATAATAAGAGTAACGAGTATAGTAATTGTCGTTCTGTCGATCATATCTGCATAATATGGTTAATAATATGAGTTAGATTGATAATAGTGAGTGTAATAAGTATAGTCATTGTCGCTCTATCGATCATATAAGCATAATATGGCTAATAATATGAGTTACGTTGATAATAATAAGAGTAATGAGTATAGTAATTGTCGTTCTATCGATCATATAAGCATAATATGGCTAATAATATGAGTTAGATTGATAATAATAACAGTAATGAGTATAGTAATTGTCGTCCTATCGATCATATAAGCATAATATGGTTAATAATATGAGTTAGATTGATAATAGTGAGTGTAATAAGTATAGTAATTGTCGTTCTATCGGTCATATGACCATAATATGGCTAATAATATGAGTTAGATTGATAATAATAAGAGTAATGAGTATAGTAATTGTCGTTCTATCGATCATATCTGCATAATATGTTTAATAATATGAGTTAGATTGATAATAGTGAGTGTAATAAGTATAGTAATTGTCGCTCTATCGATCATATAAGCATAATATGGCTAATAATATGAGTTACGTTGATAATAATAAGAGTAATGAGTATAGTAATTGTCGTTCTATCGATCATATAAGCATAATATGGCTAATAATATGAGTTAGATTGATAATAATAACAGTAATGAGTATAGTAATTGTCGTCCTATCGATCATATAAGCATAATATGGCTAATAATATGAGTTAGATTGATAATAATAAGAGTAATATGTATAGTAATTGTCGTTCTATCGATCATATAAGCATAATATGGCTAATGATATGAGAGAGATTGATAATAGTGAGTGTAATAAGTATAGTAATTGTCGTTCTATCGATCATATAAGCAGAATATGGCTAATAATATGAGTTAGATTGATAATAGTAAGAGTAATGAGTATAGCAATTGTCGTACTATCGATCATATAAGCATAATGTGGCTAATAATATGAGTTAGATTGATAATAATAAGAGTAATGAGTATAGTAATTGTCGTTCTATCGATCATATCTGCATAATATGGTTAATAATGTGAGTTAGATTGATAATAGTGAGTGTAATAAGTATAGTAATTGTCGTTCTATCGGTCATATGACCATAATATGGCTAATAATATGAGTTAGAATGATAATAATAAGAGTAATAAGTATAGTAATTGACGTTCTATCGATCATATAAGCATAATGTGGCTAATAATATGAGTTAGATTGATAATAATAAGAGTAATGAGTCTAGTAGTTGTCGTTCTATCGATCATATCTGCATAATATGGTTAATAATATGAGTTAGATTGATAATAGTGAGTGTAATAAGTATAGTTATTGTCGCTCTATCGATCATATAAGCGTAATATGGCTAATAATATGAGTTAGATTGATAATAATAAGAGTAACATGTATAGTAATTGTCGTTCTATCGATCATATAAGCATAATATGGCTAATAATATGAGTTAGATTGATAATAGTGAGTGTAATAAGTATAGTTATTGTCGCTCTATCGATCATATAAGCGTAATATGGCTAATAATATGAGTTAGATTGATAATAATGAGAGTAACATGTATAGTAATTGTCGTTCTATCGATCATATAAGCATAATATGGCTAATAATATGAGTTAGATTGATAATAGTGAGTGTAATAAGTATAGTAATTGTCGTTCTATCGATCATATAAGCAGAATATGGCTAATAATATGAGTTAGATTGATAATAATAAGATTAATGAGTATAGTAATTGTCGTTCTATCGATCATATCTGCATAATATGGTTAATACTATGAGTTAGATTGATAATAGTGAGTGTAATAAGTATAGTCATTGTCGCTCTATCGATCATATAAGCATAATATGACTAATAATATGAGTTAGATAGATAATAATAAGAGTAATGAGTATAGTTATTGTCGTTCTATCGATCATATCTGCATAATATGGTTAATAATATGAGTTAGGTTGATAATAGTGAGTGTAATAAGTATAGTAATTGTCGTTCTATCGGTCATATGACCATAATATGGCTAATAATATGAGTTAGAATGATAATAATAAGAGTAATAAGTATAGTAATTGTCGCTCTATCGATCATATAAGCATAATATGGCTAATAATATGAGTTAGATAGATAATATTAAGAGTAATGAGTATAGTTATTGTCGTTCTATCGATCATATCTGCATAATATGGTTAATAATATGAGTTAGATTGATAATAGTGAGTGTAATAAGTATAGTAATTGTCGTTCTATCGGTCATATGACCATAATATGGCTAATAATATGAGTTAGATTGATAATAATAAGAGTAATGAGTATAGTAATTGTCGTTCTATCGATCATATCTGCATAATATGTTTAATAATATGAGTTAGATTGATAATAGTGAGTGTAATAAGTATAGTAATTGTCGCTCTATCGATCATATAAGCATAATATGGCTAATAATATGAGTTACGTTGACAATAATAAGAGTAATGAGTATAGTAATTGTCGTTCTATCGATCATATAAGCATAATATGGCTAATAATATGAGTTAGATTGATAATAATAACAGTAATGAGTATAGTAATTGTCGTCCTATCGATCATATAAGCATAATATGGCTAATAATATGAGTTAGATTGATAATAATAAGAGTAATTTGTATAGTAATTGTCGTTCTATCGATCATATAAGCATAATATGGCTAATAATATGAGAGAGATTGATAATAGTGAGTGTAATAAGTATAGTAATTGTCGTTCTATCGATCATATAAGCAGAATATGGCTAATAATATGAGTTAGATTGATAATAGTAAGAGTAATGAGTATAGCAATTGTCGTACTATCGATCATATAAGCATAATGTGGCTAATAATATGAGTTAGATTGATAATAATAAGAGTAATGAGTATAGTAATTGTCGTTCTATCGATCATATCTGCATAATATGGTTAATAATGTGAGTTAGATTGATAATAGTGAGTGTAATAAGTATAGTAATTGTCGTTCTATCGGTCATATGACCATAATATGGCTAATAATATGAGTTAGAATGATAATAATAAGAGTAATAAGTATAGTAATTGACGTTCTATCGATCATATAAGCATAATGTGGCTAATAATATGAGTTAGATTGATAATAATAAGAGTAACGAGTATAGTAATTGTCGTTCTGTCGATCATATCTGCATAATATGGTTAATAATATGAGTTAGATTGATAATAGTGAGTGTAATAAGTATAGTCATTGTCGCTCTATCGATCATATAAGCATAATATGGCTAATAATATGAGTTAGATAGATAATAATAAGAGTAATGAGTATAGTTATTGTCGTTCTATCGATCATATCTGCATAATATGGTTAATAATATGAGTTAGATTGATAATAGTGAGTGTAATAAGTATAGTAATTGTCGTTCTATCGGTCATATGACCATAATATGGCTAATAATATGAGTTAGATTGATAATAATAAGAGTAATGAGTATAGTAATTGTCGTTCTATCGATCATATCTGCATAATATGGTTAATAATATGAGTTAGATTGATAATAGTGAGTGTAATAAGTATAGTAATTGTCGTTCTATCGATCATATCTGCATAATATGGTTAATAATGTGAGTTAGATTGATAATAGTGAGTGTAATAAGTATAGTAATTGTCGTTCTATCGGTCATATGACCATGATATGGCTAATAATATGAGTTAGAATGATAATAATAAGAGTAATAAGTATAGTAATTGACGTTCTATCGATCATATAAGCATAATGTGGCTAATAATATGAGTTAGATTGATAATAATAAGAGTAACGAGTATAGTAATTGTCGTTCTGTCGATCATATCTGCATAATATGGTTAATAATATGAGTTAGATTGATAATAGTGAGTGTAATAAGTATAGTCATTGTCGCTCTATCGATCATATAAGCATAATATGGCTAATAATATGAGTTAGATAGATAATAATAAGAGTAATGAGTATAGTTATTGTCGTTCTATCGATCATATCTGCATAATATGGTTAATAATATGAGTTAGATTGATAATAGTGAGTGTAATAAGTATAGTAATTGTCGTTCTATCGGTCATATGACCATAATATGGCTAATAATATGAGTTAGATTGATAATAATAAGAGTAATGAGTATAGTAATTGTCGTTCTATCGATCATATCTGCATAATATGGTTAATAATATGAGTTAGATTGATAATAGTGAGTGTAATAAGTATAGTAATTGTCGCTCTATCGATCATATAAGCATAATATGGCTAATAATATGAGTTACGTTGATAATAATAAGAGTAATGAGTATAGTAATTGTCGTTCTATCGATCATATAAGCATAATATGGCTAATAATATGAGTTAGATTGATAATAATAACAGTAATGAGTATAGTAATTGTCGTCCTATCGATCATATAAGCATAATATGGCTAATAATATGAGTTAGATTGATAATAATAAGAGTAATATGTATAGTAATTGTCGTTCTATCGATCATATAAGCATAATATGGCTAATAATATGAGAGAGATTGATAATAGTGAGAGTAATAAGTAGAGTAATTGTCGTTCTATCGATCATATAAGCATAATGTGGCTAATAATATGAGTTAGATTGATAATAATAAGAGTAATGAGTATAGTAAT
This sequence comes from Megachile rotundata, assembly GCF_050947335.1. Classification (NCBI taxonomy): domain Eukaryota; kingdom Metazoa; phylum Arthropoda; class Insecta; order Hymenoptera; family Megachilidae; genus Megachile; species Megachile rotundata. Next base: position 64,178 of record NW_027473899.1, read on the forward strand.
TGTCGTTCTATCGATCATATCTGCATAATATGGTTAATAATATGAGTTAGATTGATAATAGTGAGTGTAATAAGTATAGTAATTGTCGCTCTATCGATCATATAAGCATAATATGGCTAATAATATGAGTTAGATTGATAATAATAAGAGTAATAAGTATAGTAATTGTCGTTCTATCGATCATATAAGCATAATATGGCTAATAATATGAGTTAGATTGACAATAGTGAGTGTAATAAGTATAGTAATTGTCGTTCTATCGATCATATAAGCAGAATATGGCTAATAATATGAGTTAGATTGATAATAGTAAGAGTAATGAGTATAGTAATTGTCGTACTATCGATCATATAAGCATAATGTGGCTAATAATATGAGTTAGATTGATAATAATAAGAGTAATGAGTATAGTAATTGTCGTTCTATCGATCATATCTGCATAATATGGTTAGTAATATGAGTTAGATTGATAATAGTGAGTGTAATAAGTATAGTCATTGTCGCTCTATCGATCATATAAGCATAATATGGCTAATAATATGAGTTAGATAGATAATAATAAGAGTAATGAGTATAGATATTGTCGTTCTATCGATCATATCTGCATAATATGGTTAATAATATGAGTTAGATTGATAATAGTGAGTGTAATAAGTATAGTAATTGTCGTTCTATCGGTCATATAAGCAGAATATGGCTAATAATATGAGTTAGATTGATAATAGTAAGAGTAATGAGTATAGCAATTGTCGTACTATCAATCATATAAGCATAATGTGGCTAATAATATGTGTTAGATTGATAATAATAAGATTAATGAGTATAGTTATTGTCGTTCTATCGATCATATCTGCATAATATGGTTAATAATATGAGTTAGATTGATAATAGTGAGTGTAATAAGTATAGTAATTGTCGTTCTATCGGTCATATGACCATAATATGGCTAATAATATGAGTTAGATTGATAATAATAAGAGTAATGAGTATAGTAATTGTCGTTCTATCGATCATATCTGCATAATATGGTTAATAATATGAGTTAGATTGATAATAGTGAGTGTAATAAGTATAGTAATTGTCGTTCTATCGATCATATCTGCATAATATGGTTAATAATGTGAGTTAGATTGATAATAGTGAGTGTAATAAGTATAGTAATTGTCGTTCTATCGGTCATATGACCATAATATGGCTAATAATATGAGTTAGAATGATAATAATAAGAGTAATAAGTATAGTAATTGACGTTCTATCGATCATATAAGCATAATGTGGCTAATAATATGAGTTAGATTGATAATAATAAGAGTAACGAGTATAGTAATTGTCGTTCTGTCGATCATATCTGCATAATATGGTTAATAATATGAGTTAGATTGATAATAGTGAGTGTAATAAGTATAATCATTGTCGCTCTATCGATCATATAAGCATAATGTGGCTAATAATATGAGTTAGATTGATAATAATAAGAGTAATGAGTATAGTAATTGTCGTTCTATCGATCATATCTGCATAATATGGTTAGTAATATGAGTTAGATTGATAATAGTGAGTGTAATAAGTATAGTCATTGTCGCTCTATCGATCATATAAGCATAATATGGCTAATAATATGAGTTAGATAGATAATAATAAGAGTAATGAGTATAGATATTGTCGTTCTATCGATCATATCTGCATAATATGGTTAATAATATGAATTAGATTGATAATAGTGAGTGTAATAAGTATAGTAATTGTCGTTCTATCGGTCATATGACCATAATATGGCTAATAATATGAGTTAGAATGATAATAATAAGAGTAATAAGTATAGTAATTGACGTTCTATCGATCATATAAGCATAATGTGGCTAATAATATGAGTTAGATTGATAATAATAAGAGTAATGAGTCTAGTAATTGTCGTTCTATCGATCATATCTGCATAATATGGTTAATAATATGAGTTAGATTGATAATAGTGAGTGTAATAAGTATAGTTATTGTCGCTCTATCGATCATATAAGCGTAATATGGCTAATAATATGAGTTAGATTGATAATAATAAGAGTAACATGTATAGTAATTGTCGTTCTATCGATCATATAAGCATAATATGGCTAATAATATGAGTTAGATTGATAATAGTGAGTGTAATAAGTATAGTTATTGTCGCTCTATCGATCATATAAGCGTAATATGGCTAATAATATGAGTTAGATTGATAATAATGAGAGTAACATGTATAGTAATTGTCGTTCTATCGATCATATAAGCATAATATGGCTAATAATATGAGTTAGATTGATAATAGTGAGTGTAATAAGTATAGTACTTGTCGTTCTATCGATCATATAAGCAGAATATGGCTAATAATATGAGTTAGATTGATAATAGTAAGAGTAATGAGTATAGCAATTGTCGTACTATCAATCATATAAGCATAATGTGGCTAATAATATGTGTTAGATTGATAATAATAAGATTAATGAGTATAGTAATTGTCGTTCTATCGATCATATCTGCATAATATGGTTAATAATATGAGTTAGATTGATAATAGTGAGTGTAATAAGTATAGTCATTGTCGCTCTACCGATCATATAAGCATAATATGACTAATAATATGAGTTAGATAGATAATAATAAGAGTAATGAGTATAGTTATTGTCGTTCTATCGATCATATCTGCATAATATGGTTAATAATATGAGTTAGATTGATAATAGTGAGTGTAATAAGTATAGTAATTGTCGTTCTATCGGTCATATGACCGTAATATGGCTAATAATATGAGTTAGAATGATAATAATAAGAGTAATAAGTATAGTAATTGACGTTCTATCGATCATATAAGCATAATGTGGCTAATAATATGAGTTAGATTGATAATAATAAGAGTAATGAGTCTAGTAGTTGTCGTTCTATCGATCATATCTGCATAATATGGTTAATAATATGAGTTAGATTGATAATAGTGAGTGTAATAAGTATAGTTATTGTCGCTCTATCGATCATATAAGCGTAATATGGCTAATAATATGAGTTAGATTGATAATAATAAGAGTAACATGTATAGTAATTGTCGTTCTATCGATCATATAAGCATAATATGGCTAATAATATGAGTTAGATTGATAATAGTGAGTGTAATAAGTATAGTTATTGTCGCTCTATCGATCATATAAGCGTAATATGGCTAATAATATGAGTTAGATTGATAATAATGAGAGTAACATGTATAGTAATTGTCGTTCTATCGATCATATAAGCATAATATGGCTAATAATATGAGTTAGATTGATAATAGTGAGTGTAATAAGTATAGTAATTGTCGTTCTATCGATCATATAAGCAGAATATGGCTAATAATATGAGTTAGATTGATAATAGTAAGAGTAATGAGTATAGCAATTGTCGTACTATCGATCATATAAGCATAATGTGGCTAATAATATGAGTTAGATTGATAATAATAAGATTAATGAGTATAGTAATTGTCGTTCTATCGATCATATCTGCATAATATGGTTAATAATATGAGTTAGATTGATAATAGTGAGTGTAATAAGTATAGTCATTGTCGCTCTATCGATCTTATAAGCGTAATATGGCTAATAATATGAGTTAGATTGATAATAATAAGAGTAACATGTATAGTAATTGTCGTTCTATCGATCATATAAGCATAATATGGCTAATAATATGAGTTAGATTGATAATAGTGAGTGTAATAAGTATAGTAATTGTCGTTCTATCGATCATATCTGCATAATATGGTTAATAATATGAGTTAGATTGATAATAGTGAGTGTAATAAGTATAGTAATTGTCGTTCTATCGGTCATATGACCATAATATGGCTAATAATATGAGTTAGATTGATAATAATAAGAGTAATGAGTATAGTAATTGTCGTTCTATCGATCATATCTGCATAATATGTTTAATAATATGAGTTAGATTGATAATAGTGAGTGTAATAAGTATAGTAATTGTCGCTCTATCGATCATATAAGCATAATATGGCTAATAATATGAGTTACGTTGATAATAATAAGAGTAATATGTATAGTAATTGTCGTTCTATCGATCATATAAGCATAATATGGCTAATAATATGAGAGAGATTGATAATAGTGAGTGTAATAAGTATAGTAATTGTCGTTCTATCGATCATATAAGCAGAATATGGCTAATAATATGAGTTAGATTGATAATAGTAAGAGTAATGAGTATAGCAATTGTCGTACTATCGATCATATAAGCATAATGTGGCTAATAATATGAGTTAGATTGATAATAATAAGAGTAATGAATATAGTAATTGTCGTTCTATCGATCATATCTGCATAATATGGTTAATAATGTGAGTTAGATTGATAATAGTGAGTGTAATAAGTATAGTAATTGTCGTTCTATCGGTCATATGACCATAATATGGCTAATAATATGAGTTAGAATGATAATAATAAGAGAAATAAGTATAGTAATTGACGTTCTATCGATCATATAAGCATAATGTGGCTAATAATATGAGTTAGATAGATAATAATAAGAGTAATGAGTATAGTTATTGTCGTTCTATCGATCATATCTGCATAATATGGTTAATAATATGAGTTAGATTGATAATAGTGAGTGTAATAAGTATAGTAATTGTCGTTCTATCGGTCATATGACCATAATATGGCTAATAATATGAGTTAGATTGATAATAATAAGAGTAATGAGTATAGTAATTGTCGTTCTATCGATCATATCTGCATAATATGGTTAATAATATGAGTTGGATTGATAATAGTGAGTGTAATAAGTATAGTAATTGTCGTTCTATCGATCATATCTGCATAATATGGTTAATAATGTGAGTTAGATTGATAATAGTGAGTGTAATAAGTATAGTAATTGTCGTTCTATCGGTCATATGACCATAATATGGCTAATAATATGAGTTAGAATGATAATAATAAGAGTAATAAGTATAGTAATTGACGTTCTATCGATCATATAAGCATAATGTGGCTAATAATATGAGTTAGATTGATAATAATAAGAGTAACGAGTATAGTAATTGTCGTTCTGTCGATCATATCTGCATAATATGGTTAATAATATGAGTTAGATTGATAATAGTGAGTGTAATAAGTATAGTCATTGTCGCTCTATCGATCATATAAGCATAATATGGCTAATAATATGAGTTAGATAGATAATAATAAGAGTAATGAGTATAGTAATTGTCGTTCTATCGATCATATCTGCATAATATGGTTAATAATATGAGTTAGATTGATAATAGTGAGTGTAATAAGTATAGTAATTGTCGCTCTATCGATCATATAAGCATAATATGGCTAATAATATGAGTTACGTTGATAATAATAAGAGTAATGAGTATAGTAATTGTCGTTCTATCGATCATATAAGCATAATATGGCTAATAATATGAGTTAGATTGATAATAATAACAGTAATGAGTATAGTAATTGTCGTCCTATCGATCATATCTGCATAATATGGTTAGTAATATGAGTTAGATTGATAATAGTGAGTGTAATAAGTATAGTTATTGTCGCTCTATCGATCATATAAGCGTAATATGGCTAATAATATGAGTTAGATTGATAATAATGAGAGTAACATGTATAGTAATTGTCGTTCTATCGATCATATAAGCATAATATGGCTAATAATATGAGTTAGATTGATAATAGTGAGTGTAATAAGTATAGTAATTGTCGTTCTATCGATCATATAAGCAGAATATGGCTAATAATATGAGTTAGATTGATAATAGTAAGAGTAATGAGTATAGCAATTGTCGTACTATCGATCATATAAGCATAATGTGGCTAATAATATGAGTTAGATTGATAATAATAAGATTAATGAGTATAGTAATTGTCGTTCTATCGATCATATCTGCATAATATGGTTAATAATATGAGTTAGATTGATAATAGTGAGTGTAATAAGTATAGTCATTGTCGCTCTACCGATCATATAAGCATAATATGACTAATAATATGAGTTAGATAGATAATAATAAGAGTAATGAGTATAGTTATTGTAGTTCTATCGATGATATCTGCATAATATGGTTAATAATATGAGTTAGATTGATAATAGTGAGTGTAATAAGTATAGTAATTGTCGTTCTATCGGTCATATGACCATAATATGGCTAATAATATGAGTTAGAATGATAATAATAAGAGTAATAAGTATAGTAATTGACGTTCTATCGATCATATAAGCATAATGTGGCTAATAATATGAGTTAGATTGATAATAATAAGAGTAATGAGTATAGTAATTGTCGTTCTGTCGATCATATCTGCATAATATGGTTAATAATATGAGTTAGATTGATAATAGTGAGTGTAATAAGTATAGTCATTGTCGCTCTATCGATCATATAAGCATAATATGGCTAATAATATGAGTTAGATAGATAATAATAAGAGTAATGAGTATAGTTATTGTCGTTCTATCGATCATGTAAGCATAATGTGGCTAATAATATGAGTTAGATTGATAATAATAAGAGTAATGAGTATAGTAATTGTCGTTCTATCGATCATATCTGCATAATATGGTTAATAATATGAGTTAGATTGATAATAGTGAGTGTAATAAGTATAGTAATTGTCGCTCTATCGATCATATAAGCATAATATGGCTAATAATATGAGTTACGTTGATAATAATAAGAATAATGAGTATAGTAATTGTCATTCTATCGATCATATCTGCATAATATGGTTAATAATATGAGTTAGATTGATAATAATAACAGTAATGAGTATAGTAATTGTCGTCCGATCGATCATATAAGCATAATATGGCTAATAATATGAGTTAGATTGATAATAATAAGAGTAATGAGTATAGTAATTGTCGTTCTATCGATCATATCTGCATAATATGGTTAATAATATGAGTTAGATTGATAATAGTGAGTGTAATAAGTTTAGTAAATGTCGTTCTATCGATCATATAAGCATAATATAGCTAATAATATTAGTTACATTGATAATAATAAGAGTAATGAGTATAGTAATTGTCGTTATATCGATCATATAAGCATAATATGACTAATAATATGAGTTAGATTGATAATAATAACAGTAATGAGTATAGTAATTGTCGACCTATCGATCATATAAGCATAATATGGCTAATAATATGAGTTAGATTGATAATAGTGAGTGTAATAAGTATAGTAATTGTCGTTCTATCGGTCATATGACCATAATATGGCTAATAATATGAGTTAGAATGATAATAATAAGAGTAATAAGTATAGTAATTGACGTTCTATCGATCATATAAGCATAATGTGGCTAATAATATGAGTTAGATTGATAATAATAAGAGTAATGAGTATAGTAATTGTCGTTCTATCGATCATATCTGCATAATATGGTTAATAATATGAGTTAGATTGATAATAGTGAGTGTAATAAGTATAGTAATTGTCGCTCTATCGATCATATGAGCAGAATATGGCTAATAATATGAGTTAGATTGATAATAGTAAGAGAAATGAGTATAGCAATTGTCGTACTATCGATCATATAAGCATAATGTGGCTAATAATATGTGTTAGATTGATAATAATAAGATTAATGAGTATAGTAATTGTCGTTCTATCGATCATATCTGCATAATATGGTTAATAATGTGAGTTAGATTGATAATAGTGAGTGTAATAAGTATAGTAATTGTCGTTCTATCGGTCATATGACCATAATATGGCTAATAATATGAGTTAGAATGATAATAATAAGAGTAATAAGTATAGTAATTGACGTTCTATCGATCATATAAGCATAATGTGGCTAATAATATGAGTTAGATTGATAATAATAAGAGTAACGAGTATAGTAATTGTCGTTCTGTCGATCATATCTGCATAATATGGTTAATAATATGAGTTAGATTGATAATAGTGAGTGTAATAAGTATAGTCATTGTCGCTCTATCGATCATATAAGCATAATATGGCTAATAATATGAGTTAGATAGATAATAATAAGAGTAATGAGTATAGTTATTGTCGTTCTATCGATCATATCTGCATAATATGGTTAATAATATGAGTTAGATTGATAATAGTGAGTGTAATAAGTATAGTAATTGTCGTTCTATCGGTCATATGACCATAATATGGCTAATAATATGAGTTAGATTGATAATAATAAGAGTAATGAGTATAGTAATTGTCGTTCTATCGATCATATCTGCATAATATGGTTAATAATATGAGTTAGATTGATAATAGTGAGTGTAATAAGTATAGTAATTGTCGTTCTATCGATCATATCTGCATAATATGGTTAATAATGTGAGTTAGATTGATAATAGTGAGTGTAATAAGTATAGTAATTGTCGTTCTATCGGTCATATGACCATGATATGGCTAATAATATGAGTTAGAATGATAATAATAAGAGTAATAAGTATAGTAATTGACGTTCTATCGATCATATAAGCATAATGTGGCTAATAATATGAGTTAGATTGATAATAATAAGAGTAACGAGTATAGTAATTGTCGTTCTGTCGATCATATCTGCATAATATGGTTAATAATATGAGTTAGATTGATAATAGTGAGTGTAATAAGTATAGTCATTGTCGCTCTATCGATCATATAAGCATAATATGGCTAATAATATGAGTTAGATAGATAATAATAAGAGTAATGAGTATAGTTATTGTCGTTCTATCGATCATATCTGCATAATATGGTTAATAATATGAGTTAGATTGATAATAGTGAGTGTAATAAGTATAGTAATTGTCGTTCTATCGGTCATATGACCATAATATGGCTAATAATATGAGTTAGATTGATAATAATAAGAGTAATGAGTATAGTAATTGTCGTTCTATCGATCATATCTGCATAATATGGTTAATAATATGAGTTAGATTGATAATAGTGAGTGTAATAAGTATAGTAATTGTCGCTCTATCGATCATATAAGCATAATATGGCTAATAATATGAGTTACGTTGATAATAATAAGAGTAATGAGTATAGTAATTGTCGTTCTATCGATCATATAAGCATAATATGGCTAATAATATGAGTTAGATTGATAATAATAACAGTAATGAGTATAGTAATTGTCGTCCTATCGATCATATAAGCATAATATGGCTAATAATATGAGTTAGATTGATAATAATAAGAGTAATAGGTATAGTAATTGTCGTTCTATCGATCATATAAGCATAATATGGCTAATAATATGAGAGAGATTGATAATAGTGAGAGTAATAAGTAGAGTAATTGTCGTTCTATCGATCATATAAGCATAATGTGGCTAATAATATGAGTTAGATTGATAATAATAAGAGTAATGAGTATAGTAATTGTCGTTCTATCGATCATATCTGCATAATATGGTTAATAATATGAGTTAGATTGATAATAGTGAGTGTAATAAGTATAGTAATTGTCGCTCTATCGATCATATAAGCATAATATGGCTAATAATATGAGTTAGATTGATAATAATAAGAGTAATAAGTATAGTAATTGTCGTTCTATCGATCATATAAGCATAATATGGCTAATAATATGAGTTAGATTGACAATAGTGAGTGTAATAAGTATAGTAATTGTCGTTCTATCGATCATATAAGCAGAATATGGCTAATAATATGAGTTAGATTGATAATAGTAAGAGTAATGAGTATAGTAATTGTCGTACTATCGATCATATAAGCATAATGTGGCTAATAATATGAGTTAGATTGATAATAATAAGAGTAATGAGTATAGTAATTGTCGTTCTATCGATCATATCTGCATAATATGGTTAGTAATATGAGTTAGATTGATAATAGTGAGTGTAATAAGTATAGTCATTGTCGCTCTATCGATCATATAAGCATAATATGGCTAATAATATGAGTTAGATAGATAATAATAAGAGTAATGAGTATAGATATTGTCGTTCTATCGATCATATCTGCATAATATGGTTAATAATATGAGTTAGATTGATAATAGTGAGTGTAATAAGTATAGTAATTGTCGTTCTATCGGTCATATAAGCAGAATATGGCTAATAATATGAGTTAGATTGATAATAGTAAGAGTAATGAGTATAGCAATTGTCGTACTATCAATCATATAAGCATAATGTGGCTAATAATATGTGTTAGATTGATAATAATAAGATTAATGAGTATAGTTATTGTCGTTCTATCGATCATATCTGCATAATATGGTTAATAATATGAGTTAGATTGATAATAGTGAGTGTAATAAGTATAGTAATTGTCGTTCTATCGGTCATATGACCATAATATGGCTAATAATATGAGTTAGATTGATAATAATAAGAGTAATGAGTATAGTAATTGTCGTTCTATCGATCATATCTGCATAATATGGTTAATAATATGAGTTAGATTGATAATAGTGAGTGTAATAAGTATAGTAATTGTCGTTCTATCGATCATATCTGCATAATATGGTTAATAATGTGAGTTAGATTGATAATAGTGAGTGTAATAAGTATAGTAATTGTCGTTCTATCGGTCATATGACCATAATATGGCTAATAATATGAGTTAGAATGATAATAATAAGAGTAATAAGTATAGTAATTGACGTTCTATCGATCATATAAGCATAATGTGGCTAATAATATGAGTTAGATTGATAATAATAAGAGTAACGAGTATAGTAATTGTCGTTCTGTCGATCATATCTGCATAATATGGTTAATAATATGAGTTAGATTGATAATAGTGAGTGTAATAAGTATAATCATTGTCGCTCTATCGATCATATAAGCATAATGTGGCTAGTAATATGAGTTAGATTGATAATAATAAGAGTAATGAGTATAGTAATTGTCGTTCTATCGATCATATCTGCATAATATGGTTAGTAATATGAGTTAGATTGATAATAGTGAGTGTAATAAGTATAGTCATTGTCGCTCTATCGATCATATAAGCATAATATGGCTAATAATATGAGTTAGATAGATAATAATAAGAGTAATGAGTATAGATATTGTCGTTCTATCGATCATATCTGCATAATATGGTTAATAATATGAATTAGATTGATAATAGTGAGTGTAATAAGTATAGTAATTGTCGTTCTATCGGTCATATGACCATAATATGGCTAATAATATGAGTTAGAATGATAATAATAAGAGTAATAAGTATAGTAATTGACGTTCTATCGATCATATAAGCATAATGTGGCTAATAATATGAGTTAGATTGATAATAATAAGAGTAATGAGTCTAGTAATTGTCGTTCTATCGATCATATCTGCATAATATGGTTAATAATATGAGTTAGATTGATAATAGTGAGTGTAATAAGTATAGTTATTGTCGCTCTATCGATCATATAAGCGTAATATGGCTAATAATATGAGTTAGATTGATAATAATAAGAGTAACATGTATAGTAATTGTCGTTCTATCGATCATATAAGCATAATATGGCTAATAATATGAGTTAGATTGATAATAGTGAGTGTAATAAGTATAGTTATTGTCGCTCTATCGATCATATAAGCGTAATATGGCTAATAATATGAGTTAGATTGATAATAATGAGAGTAACATGTATAGTAATTGTCGTTCTATCGATCATATAAGCATAATATGGCTAATAATATGAGTTAGATTGATAATAGTGAGTGTAATAAGTATAGTACTTGTCGTTCTATCGATCATATAAGCAGAATATGGCTAATAATATGAGTTAGATTGATAATAGTAAGAGTAATGAGTATAGCAATTGTCGTACTATCAATCATATAAGCATAATGTGGCTAATAATATGTGTTAGATTGATAATAATAAGATTAATGAGTATAGTAATTGTCGTTCTATCGATCATATCTGCATAATATGGTTAATAATATGAGTTAGATTGATAATAGTGAGTGTAATAAGTATAGTCATTGTCGCTCTACCGATCATATAAGCATAATATGACTAATAATATGAGTTAGATAGATAATAATAAGAGTAATGAGTATAGTTATTGTCGTTCTATCGATCATATCTGCATAATATGGTTAATAATATGAGTTAGATTGATAATAGTGAGTGTAATAAGTATAGTAATTGTCGTTCTATCGGTCATATGACCATAATATGGCTAATAATATGAGTTAGAATGATAATAATAAGAGTAATAAGTATAGTAATTGACGTTCTATCGATCATATAAGCATAATGTGGCTAATAATATGAGTTAGATTGATAATAATAAGAGTAATGAGTCTAGTAGTTGTCGTTCTATCGGTCATATCTGCATAATATGGTTAATAATATGAGTTAGATTGATAATAGTGAGTGTAATAAGTATAGTTATTGTCGCTCTATCGATCATATAAGCGTAATATGGCTAATAATATGAGTTAGATTGATAATAATAAGAGTAACATGTATAGTAATTGTCGTTCTATCGATCATATAAGCATAATATGGCTAATAATATGAGTTAGATTGATAATAGTGAGTGTAATAAGTATAGTTATTGTCGCTCTATCGATCATATAAGCGTAATATGGCTAATAATATGAGTTAGATTGATAATAATGAGAGTAACATGTATAGTAATTGTCGTTCTATCGATCATATAAGCATAATATGGCTAATAATATGAGTTAGATTGATAATAGTGAGTGTAATAAGTATAGTAATTGTCGTTCTATCGATCATATAAGCAGAATATGGCTAATAATATGAGTTAGATTGATAATAGTAAGAGTAATGAGTATAGCAATTGTCGTACTATCGATCATATAAGCATAATGTGGCTAATAATATGAGTTAGATTGATAATAATAAGATTAATGAGTATAGTAATTGTCGTTCTATCGATCATATCTGCATAATATGGTTAATAATATGAGTTAGATTGATAATAGTGAGTGTAATAAGTATAGTCATTGTCGCTCTATCGATCTTATAAGCGTAATATGGCTAATAATATGAGTTAGATTGATAATAATAAGAGTAACATGTATAGTAATTGTCGTTCTATCGATCATATAAGCATAATATGGCTAATAATATGAGTTAGATTGATAATAGTGAGTGTAATAAGTATAGTAATTGTCGTTCTAACGATCATATAAGCAGAATATGGCTAATAATATGAGTTAGATTGATAATAGTAAGAGTAATGAGTATAGCAATTGTCGTACCATCGATCATATAAGCATAATGTGGCTAATAATATGAGTTAGATTGATAATAATAAGATTAATGAGTATAGTAATTGTCGTTCTATCGATCATATCTGCATAATATGGTTAATACTATGAGTTAGATTGATAATAGTGAGTGTAATAAGTATAGTAATTGTCGTTCTATCGGTCATATGACCATAATATGGCTAATAATATGAGTTAGAATGATAATAATAAGAGTAATAAGTATAGTAATTGTCGCTCTATCGATCATATAAGCATAATATGGCTAATAATATGAGTTAGATAGATAATATTAAGAGTAATGAGTATAGTTATTGTCGTTCTATCGATCATATAAGCATAATATGACTAATAATATGAGTTAGATAGATAATAATAAGAGTAATGAGTATAGTTATTGTCGTTCTATCGATCATATCTGCATAATATGGTTAATAATATGAGTTAGATTGATAATAGTGAGTGTAATAAGTATAGTAATTGTCGTTCTATCGGTCATATGACCATAATATGGCTAATAATATGAGTTAGAATGATAATAATAAGAGTAATAAGTATAGTAATTGACGTTCTATCGATCATATAAGCATAATGTGGCTAATAATATGAGTTAGATTGATAATAATAAGAGTAATGAGTCTAGTAGTTGTCGTTCTATCGGTCATATCTGCATAATATGGTTAATAATATGAGTTAGATTGATAATAGTGAGTGTAATAAGTATAGTTATTGTCGCTCTATCGATCATATAAGCGTAATATGGCTAATAATATGAGTTAGATTGATAATAATAAGAGTAACATGTATAGTAATTGTCGTTCTATCGATCATATAAGCATAATATGGCTAATAATATGAGTTAGATTGATAATAGTGAGTGTAATAAGTATAGTTATTGTCGCTCTATCGATCATATAAGCGTAATATGGCTAATAATATGAGTTAGATTGATAATAATGAGAGTAACATGTATAGTAATTGTCGTTCTATCGATCATATAAGCATAATATGGCTAATAATATGAGTTAGATTGATAATAGTGAGTGTAATAAGTATAGTAATTGTCGTTCTATCGATCATATAAGCAGAATATGGCTAATAATATGAGTTAGATTGATAATAGTAAGAGTAATGAGTATAGCAATTGTCGTACTATCGATCATATAAGCATAATGTGGCTAATAATATGAGTTAGATTGATAATAATAAGATTAATGAGTATAGTAATTGTCGTTCTATCGATCATATCTGCATAATATGGTTAATAATATGAGTTAGATTGATAATAGTGAGTGTAATAAGTATAGTCATTGTCGCTCTATCGATCTTATAAGCGTAATATGGCTAATAATATGAGTTAGATTGATAATAATAAGAGTAACATGTATAGTAATTGTCGTTCTATCGATCATATAAGCATAATATGGCTAATAATATGAGTTAGATTGATAATAGTGAGTGTAATAAGTATAGTAATTGTCGTTCTAACGATCATATAAGCAGAATATGGCTAATAATATGAGTTAGATTGATAATAGTAAGAGTAATGAGTATAGCAATTGTCGTACCATCGATCATATAAGCATAATGTGGCTAATAATATGAGTTAGATTGATAATAATAAGATTAATGAGTATAGTAATTGTCGTTCTATCGATCATATCTGCATAATATGGTTAATACTATGAGTTAGATTGATAATAGTGAGTGTAATAAGTATAGTAATTGTCGTTCTATCGGTCATATGACCATAATATGGCTAATAATATGAGTTAGAATGATAATAATAAGAGTAATAAGTATAGTAATTGTCGCTCTATCGATCATATAAGCATAATATGGCTAATAATATGAGTTAGATAGATAATATTAAGAGTAATGAGTATAGTTATTGTCGTTCTATCGATCATATCTGCATAATATGGTTAATAATATGAGTTAGATTGATAATAGTGAGTGTAATAAGTATAGTAATTGTCGTTCTATCGGTCATATGACCATAATATGGCTAATAATATGAGTTAGATTGATAATAATAAGAGTAATGAGTATAGTAATTGTCGTTCTATCGATCATATCTGCATAATATGTTTAATAATATGAGTTAGATTGATAATAGTGAGTGTAATAAGTATAGTAATTGTCGCTCTATCGATCATATAAGCATAATATGGCTAATAATATGAGTTACGTTGATAATAATAAGAGTAATATGTATAGTAATTGTCGTTCTATCGATCATATAAGCATAATATGGCTAATAATATGAGTTAGATTGATAATAGTGAGTGTAATAAGTATAGTACTTGTCGTTCTATCGATCATATAAGCAGAATATGGCTAATAATATGAGTTAGATTGATAATAGTAAGAGTAATGAGTATAGCAATTGTCGTACTATCAATCATATAAGCATAATGTGGCTAATAATATGTGTTAGATTGATAATAATAAGATTAATGAGTATAGTAATTGTCGTTCTATCGATCATATCTGCATAATATGGTTAATAATATGAGTTAGATTGATAATAGTGAGTGTAATAAGTATAGTCATTGTCGCTCTACCGATCATATAAGCATAATATGACTAATAATATGAGTTAGATAGATAATAATAAGAGTAATGAGTATAGTTATTGTCGTTCTATCGATCATATCTGCATAATATGGTTAATAATATGAGTTAGATTGATAATAGTGAGTGTAATAAGTATAGTAATTGTCGTTCTATCGGTCATATGACCATAATATGGCTAATAATATGAGTTAGAATGATAATAATAAGAGTAATAAGTATAGTAATTGACGTTCTATCGATCATATAAGCATAATGTGGCTAATAATATGAGTTAGATTGATAATAATAAGAGTAATGAGTCTAGTAGTTGTCGTTCTATCGGTCATATCTGCATAATATGGTTAATAATATGAGTTAGATTGATAATAGTGAGTGTAATAAGTATAGTTATTGTCGCTCTATCGATCATATAAGCGTAATATGGCTAATAATATGAGTTAGATTGATAATAATAAGAGTAACATGTATAGTAATTGTCGTTCTATCGATCATATAAGCATAATATGGCTAATAATATGAGTTAGATTGATAATAGTGAGTGTAATAAGTATAGTTATTGTCGCTCTATCGATCATATAAGCGTAATATGGCTAATAATATGAGTTAGATTGATAATAATGAGAGTAACATGTATAGTAATTGTCGTTCTATCGATCATATAAGCATAATATGGCTAATAATATGAGTTAGATTGATAATAGTGAGTGTAATAAGTATAGTAATTGTCGTTCTATCGATCATATAAGCAGAATATGGCTAATAATATGAGTTAGATTGATAATAGTAAGAGTAATGAGTATAGCAATTGTCGTACTATCGATCATATAAGCATAATGTGGCTAATAATATGAGTTAGATTGATAATAATAAGATTAATGAGTATAGTAATTGTCGTTCTATCGATCATATCTGCATAATATGGTTAATAATATGAGTTAGATTGATAATAGTGAGTGTAATAAGTATAGTCATTGTCGCTCTATCGATCTTATAAGCGTAATATGGCTAATAATATGAGTTAGATTGATAATAATAAGAGTAACATGTATAGTAATTGTCGTTCTATCGATCATATAAGCATAATATGGCTAATAATATGAGTTAGATTGATAATAGTGAGTGTAATAAGTATAGTAATTGTCGTTCTAACGATCATATAAGCAGAATATGGCTAATAATATGAGTTAGATTGATAATAGTAAGAGTAATGAGTATAGCAATTGTCGTACCATCGATCATATAAGCATAATGTGGCTAATAATATGAGTTAGATTGATAATAATAAGATTAATGAGTATAGTAATTGTCGTTCTATCGATCATATCTGCATAATATGGTTAATACTATGAGTTAGATTGATAATAGTGAGTGTAATAAGTATAGTAATTGTCGTTCTATCGGTCATATGACCATAATATGGCTAATAATATGAGTTAGAATGATAATAATAAGAGTAATAAGTATAGTAATTGTCGCTCTATCGATCATATAAGCATAATATGGCTAATAATATGAGTTAGATAGATAATATTAAGAGTAATGAGTATAGTTATTGTCGTTCTATCGATCATATCTGCATAATATGGTTAATAATATGAGTTAGATTGATAATAGTGAGTGTAATAAGTATAGTAATTGTCGTTCTATCGGTCATATGACCATAATATGGCTAATAATATGAGTTAGATTGATAATAATAAGAGTAATGAGTATAGTAATTGTCGTTCTATCGATCATATCTGCATAATATGTTTAATAATATGAGTTAGATTGATAATAGTGAGTGTAATAAGTATAGTAATTGTCGCTCTATCGATCATATAAGCATAATATGGCTAATAATATGAGTTACGTTGATAATAATAAGAGTAATATGTATAGTAATTGTCGTTCTATCGATCATATAAGCATAATATGGCTAATAATATGAGAGAGATTGATAATAGTGAGTGTAATAAGTATAGTAATTGTCGTTCTATCGATCATATAAGCAGAATATGGCTAATAATATGAGTTAGATTGATAATAGTAAGAGTAATGAGTATAGCAATTGTCGTACTATCGATCATATAAGCATAATGTGGCTAATAATATGAGTTAGATTGATAATAATAAGAGTAATGAATATAGTAATTGTCGTTCTATCGATCATATCTGCATAATATGGTTAATAATGTGAGTTAGATTGATAATAGTGAGTGTAATAAGTATAGTAATTGTCGCTCTATCGATCATATAAGCATAATATGGCTAATAATATGAGTTACGTTGATAATAATAAGAGTAATATGTATAGTAATTGTCGTTCTATCGATCATATAAGCATAATATGGCTAATAATATGAGAGAGATTGATAATAGTGAGTGTAATAAGTATAGTAATTGTCGTTCTATCGATCATATAAGCAGAATATGGCTAATAATATGAGTTAGATTGATAATAATAAGAGTAATGAGTATAGTAATTGTCGTTCTATCGATCATATCTGCATAATATGGTTAATAATATGAGTTGGATTGATAATAGTGAGTGTAATAAGTATAGTAATTGTCGTTCTATCGATCATATCTGCATAATATGGTTAATAATGTGAGTTAGATTGATAATAGTGAGTGTAATAAGTATAGTAATTGTCGTTCTATCGGTCATATGACCATAATATGGCTAATAATATGAGTTAGAATGATAATAATAAGAGTAATAAGTATAGTAATTGACGTTCTATCGATCATATAAGCATAATGTGGCTAATAATATGAGTTAGATTGATAATAATAAGAGTAACGAGTATAGTAATTGTCGTTCTGTCGATCATATCTGCATAATATGGTTAATAATATGAGTTAGATTGATAATAGTGAGTGTAATAAGTATAGTCATTGTCGCTCTATCGATCATATAAGCATAATATGGCTAATAATATGAGTTAGATAGATAATAATAAGAGTAATGAGTATAGTAATTGTCGTTCTATCGATCATATCTGCATAATATGGTTAATAATATGAGTTAGATTGATAATAGTGAGTGTAATAAGTATAGTAATTGTCGCTCTATCGATCATATAAGCATAATATGGCTAATAATATGAGTTACGTTGATAATAATAAGAGTAATGAGTATAGTAATTGTCGTTCTATCGATCATATAAGCATAATATGGCTAATAATATGAGTTAGATTGATAATAATAACAGTAATGAGTATAGTAATTGTCGTCCTATCGATCATATCTGCATAATATGGTTAGTAATATGAGTTAGATTGATAATAGTGAGTGTAATAAGTATAGTTATTGTCGCTCTATCGATCATATAAGCGTAATATGGCTAATAATATGAGTTAGATTGATAATAATGAGAGTAACATGTATAGTAATTGTCGTTCTATCGATCATATAAGCATAATATGGCTAATAATATGAGTTAGATTGATAATAGTGAGTGTAATAAGTATAGTAATTGTCGTTCTATCGATCATATAAGCAGAATATGGCTAATAATATGAGTTAGATTGATAATAGTAAGAGTAATGAGTATAGCAATTGTCGTACTATCGATCATATAAGCATAATGTGGCTAATAATATGAGTTAGATTGATAATAATAAGATTAATGAGTATAGTAATTGTCGTTCTATCGATCATATCTGCATAATATGGTTAATAATATGAGTTAGATTGATAATAGTGAGTGTAATAAGTATAGTCATTGTCGCTCTACCGATCATATAAGCATAATATGACTAATAATATGAGTTAGATAGATAATAATAAGAGTAATGAGTATAGTTATTGTAGTTCTATCGATGATATCTGCATAATATGGTTAATAATATGAGTTAGATTGATAATAGTGAGTGTAATAAGTATAGTAATTGTCGTTCTATCGGTCATATGACCATAATATGGCTAATAATATGAGTTAGAATGATAATAATAAGAGTAATAAGTATAGTAATTGACGTTCTATCGATCATATAAGCATAATGTGGCTAATAATATGAGTTAGATTGATAATAATAAGAGTAATGAGTATAGTAATTGTCGTTCTGTCGATCATATCTGCATAATATGGTTAATAATATGAGTTAGATTGATAATAGTGAGTGTAATAAGTATAGTCATTGTCGCTCTATCGATCATATAAGCATAATATGGCTAATAATATGAGTTAGATAGATAATAATAAGAGTAATGAGTATAGTTATTGTCGTTCTATCGATCATGTAAGCATAATGTGGCTAATAATATGAGTTAGATTGATAATAATAAGAGTAATGAGTATAGTAATTGTCGTTCTATCGATCATATCTGCATAATATGGTTAATAATATGAGTTAGATTGATAATAGTGAGTGTAATAAGTATAGTAATTGTCGCTCTATCGATCATATAAGCATAATATGGCTAATAATATGAGTTACGTTGATAATAATAAGAATAATGAGTATAGTAATTGTCATTCTATCGATCATATCTGCATAATATGGTTAATAATATGAGTTAGATTGATAATAATAACAGTAATGAGTATAGTAATTGTCGTCCGATCGATCATATAAGCATAATATGGCTAATAATATGAGTTAGATTGATAATAATAAGAGTAATGAGTATAGTAATTGTCGTTCTATCGATCATATCTGCATAATATGGTTAATAATATGAGTTAGATTGATAATAGTGAGTGTAATAAGTTTAGTAAATGTCGTTCTATCGATCATATAAGCATAATATAGCTAATAATATTAGTTACATTGATAATAATAAGAGTAATGAGTATAGTAATTGTCGTTATATCGATCATATAAGCATAATATGACTAATAATATGAGTTAGATTGATAATAATAACAGTAATGAGTATAGTAATTGTCGACCTATCGATCATATAAGCATAATATGGCTAATAATATGAGTTAGATTGATAATAGTGAGTGTAATAAGTATAGTAATTGTCGTTCTATCGGTCATATGACCATAATATGGCTAATAATATGAGTTAGAATGATAATAATAAGAGTAATAAGTATAGTAATTGACGTTCTATCGATCATATAAGCATAATGTGGCTAATAATATGAGTTAGATTGATAATAATAAGAGTAATGAGTATAGTAATTGTCGTTCTATCGATCATATCTGCATAATATGGTTAATAATATGAGTTAGATTGATAATAGTGAGTGTAATAAGTATAGTAATTGTCGCTCTATCGATCATATGAGCAGAATATGGCTAATAATATGAGTTAGATTGATAATAGTAAGAGTAATGAGTATAGCAATTGTCGTACTATCGATCATATAAGCATAATGTGGCTAATAATATGTGTTAGATTGATAATAATAAGATTAATGAGTATAGTAATTGTCGTTCTATCGATCATATCTGCATAATATGGTTAATAATATGAGTTAGATTGATAATAGTGAGTGTAATAAGTATAGTCATTGTCGCTCTACCGATCATATAAGCATAATATGACTAATAATATGAGTTAGATTGATAATAATAAGAGTAATAAGTATAGTAATTGACGTTCTATCGATCATATAAGCATAATGTGGCTAATAATATGAGTTAGATTGATAATAATAAGAGTAATGAGTATAGTAATTGTCGTTCTGTCGATCATATCTGCATAATATGGTTAATAATATGAGTTAGATTGATAATAGTGAGTGTAATAAGTATAGTAATTGTCGTTCTATCGATCATATAAGCATAATATGGTTAATAATATGAGTTAGATAGATAATAATAAGAGTAATGAGTATAGTTATTGTCGTTCTATCGATCATATCTGCATAATATGGTTAATAATATGAGTTAGATTGATAATAGTGAGTGTAATAAGTATAGTAATTGTCGCTCTATCGATCATATAAGCAGAATATGGCTAATAATATGAGTTAGATTGATAATAGTAAGAGTAATGAGTATAGCAATTGTCGTACTATCGATCATATAAGCATAATGTGGCTAAGAATATGAGTTAGATTGATAATAATAAGAGTAATGAGTATAGTAATTGTCGTTCGATCGATCATATCTGCATAATATGGTTAATAATATGAGTTAGATTGATAATAGTGAGTGTAATAAGTATAGTCATTGTCGCTCTATCGATCATATAAGCATAATATGGCTAATAATATGAGTTAGATAGATAATAATAAGAGTAATGAGTATAGTTATTGTCGTTCTATCGATCATATCTGCATAATATGGTTAATAATATGAGTTAGATTGATAATAGTGAGTGTAATAAGTATAGTCATTGTCGCTCTATCGATCATATAAGCATAATATGGCTAATAATATGAGTTAGATAGATAATAATAAGAGTAATGAGTATAGTTATTGTCGTTCTATCGATCATATCTGCATAATATGGTTAATAATATGGGTTAGATTGATAATAGTGAGTGTAATAAGTATAGTAATTGTCGTTCTATCGGTCATATGACCATAATATGGCTAATAATATGAGTTAGAATGATAATAATAAGAGTAATAAGTATAGTAATTGACGTTCTATCGATCATATAAGCATAATGTGGCTAATAATATGAGTTAGATTGATAATAATAAGAGTAATGAGTATAGTAATTGTCGTTCTATCGATCATATCTGCATAATATGGTTAATAATATGAGTTAGATTGATAATAGTGAGTGTAATAAGTATAGTAATTGTCGCTCTATCGATCATATAAGCATAATATGGCTAATAATATGAGTTAGATTGATAATAATAAGAGTAACATGTATAGTAATTGTCGTTCTATCGATCATATAAGCATAATATGGCTAATAATATGAGTTAGATTGATAATAGTGAGTGTAATAAGTATAGTTATTGTCGCTCTATCGATCATATAAGCGTAATATGGCTAATAATATGAGTTAGATTGATAATAATGAGAGTAACATGTATAGTAATTGTCGTTCTATCGATCATATAAGCATAATATGGCTAATAATATGAGTTAGATTGATAATAGTGAGTGTAATAAGTATAGTAATTGTCGTTCTATCGATCATATAAGCAGAATATGGCTAATAATATGAGTTAGATTGATAATAGTAAGAGTAATGAGTATAGCAATTGTCGTACTATCGATCATATCTGCATAATATGGTTAATAATATGAGTTAGATTGATAATAGTGAGTGTAATAAGTATAGTCATTGTCGCTCTACCGATCATATAAGCATAATATGACTAATAATATGAGTTAGATTGATAATAATAAGAGTAATAAGTATAGTAATTGACGTTCTATCGATCATATAAGCATAATGTGGCTAATAATATGAGTTAGATTGATAATAATAAGAGTAATGAGTATAGTAATTGTCGTTCTGTCGATCATATCTGCATAATATGGTTAATAATATGAGTTAGATTGATAATAGTGAGTGTAATAAGTATAGTAATTGTCGTTCTATCGATCATATAAGCATAATATGGTTAATAATATGAGTTAGATAGATAATAATAAGAGTAATGAGTATAGTTATTGTCGTTCTATCGATCATATCTGCATAATATGGTTAATAATATGAGTTAGATTGATAATAGTGAGTGTAATAAGTATAGTAATTGTCGCTCTATCGATCATATAAGCAGAATATGGCTAATAATATGAGTTAGATTGATAATAGTAAGAGTAATGAGTATAGCAATTGTCGTACTATCGATCATATAAGCATAATGCGCTAATAATATGAGTTAGATTGATAATAATAAGATTAATGAGTATAGTAATTGTCGTTCTATCGATCATATCTGCATAATATGGTTAATAATATGAGTTAGATTGATAATAGTGAGTGTAATAAGTATAGTCATTGTCGCTCTATCGATCATATAAGCATAATATGGCTAATAATATGAGTTAGATAGATAATAATAAGAGTAATGAGTATAGTTATTGTCGTTCTATCGATCATATCTGCATAATATGGTTAATAATATGAGTTAGATTGATAATAGTGAGTGTAATAAGTATAGTAATTGTCGTTCTATCGGTCATATGACCATAATATGGCTAATAATATGAGTTAGAATGATAATAATAAGAGTAATAAGTATAGTAATTGACGTTCTATCGATCATATAAGCATAATGTGGCTAATAATATGAGTTAGATTGATAATAATAAGAGTAATGAGTATAGTAATTGTCGTTCTATCGATCATATCTGCATAATATGGTTAATAATATGAGTTAGATTGATAATAGTGAGTGTAATAAGTATAGTAATTGTCGCTCTATCGATCATATAAGCATAATATGGCTAATAATATGAGTTAGATTGATAATAATAAGAGTAATAAGTATAGTAATTGTCGTTCTATCGATCATATAAGCATAATGTGGCTAATAATATGAGTTAGATTGATAATAATAAGAGTAATGAGTATAGTAATTGTCGTTCTATCGATCATATCTGCATAATATGGTTAATAATATGAGTTAGATTGATAATAGTGAGTGTAATAAGTATAGTCATTGTCGCTCTATCGATCATATAAGCATAATATGGCTAATAATATGAGTTAGATAGATAATAATAAGAGTAATGAGTATAGTTATTGTCGTTCTATCGATCATATCTGCATAATATGGTTAATAATATGAGTTAGATTGATAATAGTGAGTGTAATAAGTATAGTAATTGTCGTTCTATCGGTCATATGACCATAATATGGCTAATAATATGAGTTAGAATGATAATAATAAGAGTAATAAGTATAGTAATTGACGTTCTATCGATCATATAAGCATAATGTGGCTAATAATATGAGTTAGATTGATAATAATAAGAGTAATGAGTATAGTAATTGTCGTTCTATCGATCATATCTGCATAATATGGTTAATAATATGAGTTAGATTGATAATAGTGAGTGTAATAAGTATAGTAATTGTCGCTCTATCGATCATATAAGCATAATATGGCTAATAATATGAGTTAGATTGATAATAATAAGAGTAATAAGTATAGTAATTGTCGTTCTATCGATCATATAAGCATAATATGGCTAATAATATGAGTTAGATTGACAATAGTGAGTGTAATAAGTATAGTAATTGTCGTTCTATCGATCATATAAGCAGAATATGGCTAATAATATGAGTTAGATTGATAATAGTAAGAGTAATGAGTATAGTAATTGTCGTACTATCGATCATATAAGCATAATGTGGCTAATAATATGAGTTAGATTGATAATAATAAGAGTAATGAGTATAGTAATTGTCGTTCTATCGATCATATCTGCATAATATGGTTAATAATATGAGTTAGATTGATAATAGTGAGTGTAATAAGTATAGTCATTGTCGCTCTATCGATCATATAAGCATAATATGGCTAATAATATGAGTTAGATAGATAATAATAAGAGTAATGAGTATAGTTATTGTCGTTCTATCGATCATATCTGCATAACATCGTTAATAATATGAGTTAGATTGATAATAGTGCGTGTAATAAGTATAGTAATTGTCGTTCTATCGGTCATATGACCATAATATGGCTAATAATATGAGTTAGAATGATAATAATAAGAGTAATAAGTATAGTAATTGACGTTCTATCGATCATATAAGCATAATGTGGCTAATAATATGAGTTAGATTGATAATAATAAGAGTAATGAGTCTAGTAATTGTCGTTCTATCGATCATATCTGCATAATATGGTTAATAATATGAGTTAGATTGATAATAGTGAGTGTAATAAGTATAGTTATTGTCGCTCTATCGATCATATAAGCGTAATATGGCTAATAATATGAGTTAGATTGATAATAATAAGAGTAACATGTATAGTAATTGTCGTTCTATCGATCATATAGGCATAATATGGCTAATAATATGAGTTAGATTGATAATAATGAGAGTAACATGTATAGTAATTGTCGTTCTATCGATCATATAAGCATAATATGGCTAATAATATGAGTTAGATTGATAATAGTGAGTGTAATAAGTATAGTAATTGTCGTTCTATCGATCATATAAGCAGAATATGGCTAATAATATGAGTTAGATTGATAATAGTAAGAGTAATGAGTATAGCAATTGTCGTACTATCGATCATATAAGCATAATGCGCTAATAATATGAGTTAGATTGATAATAATAAGATTAATGAGTATAGTAATTGTCGTTCTATCGATCATATCTGCATAATATGGTTAATAATATGAGTTAGATTGATAATAGTGAGTGTAATAAGTATAGTCATTGTCGCTCTATCGATCATATAAGCATAATATGGCTAATAATATGAGTTAGATAGATAATAATAAGAGTAATGAGTATAGTTATTGTCGTTCTATCGATCATATCTGCATAATATGGTTAATAATATGAGTTAGATTGATAATAGTGAGTGTAATAAGTATAGTAATTGTCGTTCTATCGGTCATATGACCATAATATGGCTAATAATATGAGTTAGAATGATAATAATAAGAGTAATAAGTATAGTAATTGACGTTCTATCGATCATATAAGCATAATGTGGCTAATAATATGAGTTAGATTGATAATAATAAGAGTAATGAGTATAGTAATTGTCGTTCTATCGATCATATCTGCATAATATGGTTAATAATATGAGTTAGATTGATAATAGTGAGTGTAATAAGTATAGTAATTGTCGTTCTATCGATCATATAAGCAGAATATGGCTAATAATATGAGTTAGATTGATAATAGTAAGAGTAATGAGTATAGCAATTGTCGTACTATCGATCATATAAGCATAATGTGGCTAATAATATGAGTTAGATTGATAATAATAAGATTAATGAGTATAGTAATTGTCGTTCTATCGATCATATCTGCATAATATGGTTAATAATATGAGTTAGATTGATAATAGTGAGTGTAATAAGTATAGTCATTGTCGCTCTACCGATCATATAAGCATAATATGACTAATAATATGAGTTAGATAGATAATAATAAGAGTAATGAGTATAGTTATTGTAGTTCTATCGATGATATCTGCATAATATGGTTAATAACATGAGTTAGATTGATAATAGTGAGTGTAATAAGTATAGTCATTGTCGCTCTATCGATCATATAAGCATAATATGGCTAATAATATGAGTTAGATAGATAATAATAAGAGTAATGAGTATAGTAATTGTCGTTCTATCGATCATATCTGCATAATATGGTTAATAATATGAGTTAGATTGATAATAGTGAGTGTAATAAGTATAGTCATTGTCGCTCTATCGATCATATAAGCATAATATGGCTAATAATATGAGTTAGATTGATAATAGTGAGTGTAATAAGTATAGTTATTGTCGCTCTATCGATCATATAAGCGTAATATGGCTAATAATATGAGTTAGATTGATAATAATAAGAGTAACATGTATAGTAATTGTCGTTCTATCGATCATATAAGCATAATACGGCTAATAATATGAGTTAGATTGATAATAGTGAGTGTAATAAGTTTAGTAAATGTCGTTCTATCGATCATATAAGCATAATATAGCAATAATATGAGTTACATTGATAATAATGAGAGTAGCATGTATAGTAATTGTCGTTCTATCGATCATATAAGCATAATATGGCTAATAATATGAGTTAGATTGATAATAGTGAGTGTAATAAGTATAGTAATTGTCGTTCTATCGATCATATAAGCAGAATATGGCTAATAATATGAGTTAGATTGATAATAGTAAGAGTAATGAGTATAGCAATTGTCGTACTATCGATCATATAAGCATAATGTGGCTAATAATATGAGTTAGATTGATAATAATAAGATTAATGAGTATAGTAATTGTCGTTCTATCGATCATATCTGCATAATATGGTTAATAATATGAGTTAGATTGATAATAGTGAGTGTAATAAGTATAGTCATTGTCGCTCTACCGATCATATAAGCATAATATGACTAATAATATGAGTTAGATAGATAATAATAAGAGTAATGAGTATAGTTATTGTAGTTCTATCGATGATATCTGCATAATATGGTTAATAATATGAGTTAGATTGATAATAGTGAGTGTAATAAGTATAGTAATTGTCGTTCTATCGGTCATATCACCATAATATGGCTAATAATATGAGTTAGAATGATAATAATAAGAGTAATAAGTATAGTAATTGCCGTTCTACCGATCATATAAGCATAATGTGGCTAATAATATGAGTTAGATTGATAATAATAAGAGTAATGAGCATAGTAATTGTCGTTCTGTCGATCATATCTGCATAATATGGTTAATAATATGAGTTAGATTGATAATAGTGAGTGTAATAAGTATAGTCATTGTCGCTCTATCGATCATATAAGCATAATATGGCTAATAATATGAGTTAGATAGATAATAATAAGAGTAATGAGTATAGTTATTGTCGTTCTATCGATCATATCTGCATAATATGGTTAATAATATGAGTTAGATTGATAATAGTGAGTGTAATAAGTATAGTAATTGTCGTTCTATCGGTCATATGACCATAATATGGCTAATAATATGAGTTAGAATGATAATAATAAGAGTAATAGGTATAGTAATTGACGTGCTATCGATCATGTAAGCATAATGTGGCTAATAATATGAGTTAGATTGATAATAATAAGAGTAATGAGTATAGTAATTGTCGTTCTATCGATCATATCTGCATAATATGGTTAATAATATGAGTTAGATTGATAATAGTGAGTGTAATAAGTATAGTAATTGTCGCTCTATCGATCATATAAGCATAATATGGCTAATAATATGAGTTACGTTGTTAATAATAAGAATAATGAGTCTAGTAATTGTCGTTCTATCGATCATATCTGCATAATATGGTTAATAATATGAGTTAGATTGATAATAATAACAGTAATGAGTATAGTAATTGTCGTCCGATCGATCATATAAGCATAATATGGCTAATAATATGAGTTAGATTGATAATAATAAGAGTAATGAGTATAGTAATTGTCGTTCTATCGATCATATCTGCATAATATGGTTAATAATATGAGTTAGATTGATAATAGTGAGTGTAATAAGTTTAGTAAATGTCGTTCTATCGATCATATAAGCATAATATAGCTAATAATATTAGTTACATTGATAATAATAAGAGTAATGAGTAGAGTAATTGTCGTTATATCGATCATATAAGCATAATATGACTAATAATATGAGTTAGATTGATAATAATAACAGTAATGAGTATAGTAATTGTCGACCTATCGATCATATAAGCATAATATGGCTAATAATATGAGTTAGAATGATAATAATAAGAGTAATAGGTATAGTAATTGACGTTCTATCGATCATGTAAGCATAATGTGGCTAATAATATGAGTTAGATTGATAATAATAAGAGTAATGAGTATAGTAATTGTCGTTCTATCGATCATATAAGCATAATATGGCTAATAATATGAGTTAGATTGATAATAGTGAGTGTAATAAGTATAGTTATTGTCGCTCTATCGATCATATAAGCGTAATATGGCTAATAATATGAGTTAGATTGATAATAATGAGAGTAACATGTATAGTAATTGTCGTTCTATCGATCATATAAGCATAATATGGCTAATAATATGAGTTAGATTGATAATAGTGAGTGTAATAAGTATAGTAATTGTCGTTCTATCGATCATATAAGCAGAATATGGCTAATAATATGAGTTAGATTGATAATAGTAAGAGTAATGAGTATAGCAATTGTCGTACTATCGATCATATAAGCATAATGTGGCTAATAATATGAGTTAGATTGATAATAATAAGATTAATGAGTATAGTAATTGTCGTTCTATCGATCATATCTGCATAATATGGTTAATAATATGAGTTAGATTGATAATAGTGAGTGTAATAAGTATAGTCATTGTCGCTCTACCGATCATATAAGCATAATATGACTAATAATATGAGTTAGATAGATAATAATAAGAGTAATGAGTATAGTTATTGTAGTTCTATCGATGATATCTGCATAATATGGTTAATAATATGAGTTAGATTGATAATAGTGAGTGTAATAAGTATAGTAATTGTCGTTCTATCGGTCATATGACCATAATATGGCTAATAATATGAGTTAGAATGATAATAATAAGAGTAATAAGTATAGTAATTGCCGTTCTACCGATCATATAAGCATAATGTGGCTAATAATATGAGTTAGATTGATAATAATAAGAGTAATGAGCATAGTAATTGTCGTTCTGTCGATCATATCTGCATAATATGGTTAATAATATGAGTTAGATTGATAATAGTGAGTGTAATAAGTATAGTCATTGTCGCTCTATCGATCATATAAGCATAATATGGCTAATAATATGAGTTAGATAGATAATAATAAGAGTAATGAGTATAGTTATTGTCGTTCTATCGATCATATCTGCATAATATGGTTAATAATATGAGTTAGATTGATAATAGTGAGTGTAATAAGTATAGTAATTGTCGTTCTATCGGTCATATGACCATAATATGGCTAATAATATGAGTTAGAATGATAATAATAAGAGTAATAGGTATAGTAATTGACGTTCTATCGATCATGTAAGCATAATGTGGCTAATAATATGAGTTAGATTGATAATAATAAGAGTAATGAGTATAGTAATTGTCGTTCTATCGATCATATCTGCATAATATGGTTAATAATATGAGTTAGATTGATAATAGTGAGTGTAATAAGTATAGTAATTGTCGCTCTATCGATCATATAAGCATAATATGGCTAATAATATGAGTTACGTTGTTAATAATAAGAATAATGAGTCTAGTAATTGTCGTTCTATCGATCATATCTGCATAATATGGTTAATAATATGAGTTAGATTGATAATAATAACAGTAATGAGTATAGTAATTGTCGTCCGATCGATCATATAAGCATAATATGGCTAATAATATGAGTTAGATTGATAATAATAAGAGTAATGAGTATAGTAATTGTCGTTCTATCGATCATATCTGCATAATATGGTTAATAATATGAGTTAGATTGATAATAGTGAGTGTAATAAGTTTAGTAAATGTCGTTCTATCGATCATATAAGCATAATATAGCTAATAATATTAGTTACATTGATAATAATAAGAGTAATGAGTAGAGTAATTGTCGTTATATCGATCATATAAGCATAATATGACTAATAATATGAGTTAGATTGATAATAATAACAGTAATGAGTATAGTAATTGTCGACCTATCGATCATATAAGCATAATATGGCTAATAATATGAGTTAGATTGATAATAGTGAGTGTAATAAGTATAGTAATTGTCGTTCTATCGGTCATATGACCATAATATGGCTAATAATATGAGTTAGAATGATAATAATAAGAGTAATAAGTATAGTAATTGACGTTCTATCGATCATATAAGCATAATGTGGCTAATAATATGAGTTAGATTGATAATAATAAGAGTAATGAGTATAGTAATTGTCGTTCTATCGATCATATCTGCATAATATGGTTAATAATATGAGTTAGATTGATAATAGTGAGTGTAATAAGTATAGTCATTGTCGCTCTATCGATCATATAAGCATAATATGGCTAATAATATGAGTTAGATAGATAATAATAAGAGTAATGAGTATAGTTATTGTCGTTCTATCGATCATATCTGCATAATATGGTTAATAATATGAGTTAGATTGATAATAGTGAGTGTAATAAGTATAGTAATTATCGTTCTATCGGTCATATGACCATAATATGGCTAATAATATGAGTTAGAATGATAATAATAAGAGTAATAAGTATAGTAATTGACGTTCTATCGATCATATAAGCATAATGTGGCTAATAATATGAGTTAGATTGATAATAATAAGAGTAATGAGTATAGTAATTGTCGTTCTATCGATCATATCTGCATAATATGGTTAATAATATGAGTTAGATTGATAATAGTGAGTGTAATAAGTATAGTAATTGTCGCTCTATCGATCATATAAGCATAATATGGCTAATAATATGAGTTAGATTGATAATAATAAGAGTAATAAGTATAGTAATTGTCGTTCTATCGATCATATAAGCATAATATGGCTAATAATATGAGTTAGATTGACAATAGTGAGTGTAATAAGTATAGTAATTGTCGTTCTATCGATCATATAAGCAGAATATGGCTAATAATATGAGTTAGATTGATAATAGTAAGAGTAATGAGTATAGTAATTGTCGTACTATCGATCATATAAGCATAATGTGGCTAATAATATGAGTTAGATTGATAATAATAAGAGTAATGAGTATAGTAATTGTCGTTCTATCGATCATATCTGCATAATATGGTTAATAATATGAGTTAGATTGATAATAGTGAGTGTAATAAGTATAGTCATTGTCGCTCTATCGATCATATAAGCATAATATGGCTAATAATATGAGTTAGATAGATAATAATAAGAGTAATGAGTATAGTTATTGTCGTTCTATCGATCATATCTGCATAACATCATTAATAATATGAGTTAGATTGATAATAGTGAGTGAAATAAGTATAGTAATTGTCGTTCTATCGGTCATATGACCATAATATGGCTAATAATATGAGTTAGAATGATAATAATAAGAGTAATAAGTATAGTAATTGACGTTCTATCGATCATATAAGCATAATGTGGCTAATAATATGAGTTAGATTGATAATAATAAGAGTAATGAGTCTAGTAATTGTCGTTCTATCGATCATATCTGCATAATATGGTTAATAATATGAGTTAGATTGATAATAGTGAGTGTAATAAGTATAGTTATTGTCGCTCTATCGATCATATAAGCGTAATATGGCTAATAATATGAGTTAGATTGATAATAATAAGAGTAACATGTATAGTAATTGTCGTTCTATCGATCATATAGGCATAATATGGCTAATAATATGAGTTAGATTGATAATAATGAGAGTAACATGTATAGTAATTGTCGTTCTATCGATCATATAAGCATAATATGGCTAATAATATGAGTTAGATTGATAATAGTGAGTGTAATAAGTATAGTAATTGTCGTTCTATCGATCATATAAGCAGAATATGGCTAATAATATGAGTTAGATTGATAATAGTAAGAGTAATGAGTATAGCAATTGTCGTACTATCGATCATATAAGCATAATGCGCTAATAATATGAGTTAGATTGATAATAATAAGATTAATGAGTATAGTAATTGTCGTTCTATCGATCATATCTGCATAATATGGTTAATAATATGAGTTAGATTGATAATAGTGAGTGTAATAAGTATAGTCATTGTCGCTCTATCGATCATATAAGCATAATATGGCTAATAATATGAGTTAGATAGATAATAATAAGAGTAATGAGTATAGTTATTGTCGTTCTATCGATCATATCTGCATAATATGGTTAATAATATGAGTTAGATTGATAATAGTGAGTGTAATAAGTATAGTAATTGTCGTTCTATCGGTCATATGACCATAATATGGCTAATAATATGAGTTAGAATGATAATAATAAGAGTAATAAGTATAGTAATTGACGTTCTATCGATCATATAAGCATAATGTGGCTAATAATATGAGTTAGATTGATAATAATAAGAGTAATGAGTATAGTAATTGTCGTTCTATCGATCATATCTGCATAATATGGTTAATAATATGAGTTAGATTGATAATCGTGAGTGTAATAAGTATAGTAATTGTCGCTCTATCGATCATATAAGCATAATATGGCTAATAATATGAGTTAGATTGATAATAATAAGAGTAATAAGTATAGTAATTGTCGTTCTATCGATTATATAAGCATAATATGGCTAATAATATGAGTTAGATTGACAATAGTGAGTGTAATAAGTATAGTAATTGTCGTTCTATCGATCATATAAGCAGAATATGGCTAATAATATGAGTTAGATTGATAATAGTAAGAGTAATGAGTATAGTAATTGTCGTACTATCGGTCATATAAGCATAATGTGGCTAATAATATGAGTTAGATTGATAATAATAAGAGTAATGAGTATAGTAATTGTCGTTCTATCGATCATATCTGCATAATATGGTTAATAATATGAGTTAGATTGATAATAGTGAGTGTAATAAGTATAGTCATTGTCGCTCTATCGATCATATAAGCATAATATGGCTAATAATATGAGTTAGATTGATAATAGTGAGTGTAATAAGTATAGTTATTGTCGCTCTATCGATCATATAAGCGTAATATGGCTAATAATATGAGTTAGATTGATAATAATAAGAGTAACATGTATAGTAATTGTCGTTCTATCGATCATATAAGCATAATACGGCTAATAATATGAGTTAGATTGATAATAGTGAGTGTAATAAGTTTAGTAAATGTCGTTCTATCGATCATATAAGCATAATATAGCAATAATATGAGTTACATTGATAATAATAAGAGTAATAAGTATAGTAATTGTCGTTCTATCGATCATATCTGCATAATATGGTTAATAATATGAGTTAGATTGATAATAGTGAGTGTAATAAGTATAGTCATTGTCGCTCTACCGATCATATAAGCATAATATGACTAATAATATGAGTTAGATAGATAATAATAAGAGTAATGAGTATAGTTATTGTCGTTCTATCGATGATATCTGCATAATATGGTTAATAATATGAGTTAGATTGATAATAGTGAGTGTAATAAGTATAGTAATTGTCGTTATATCGGTCATATGACCATAATATGGCTAATAATATGAGTTAGATTGATAATAATAAGAGTAATGAGTATAGTAATTGTCGTTCTATCGATCATATAAGCATAATATGGCTAATAATATGAGTTAGATTGATAATAATAACAGTAATGAGTATAGTAATTGTCGTCCTATCGATCATATTAGCATAATATGGCTAATAATATGAGTTAGATTGATAATAATAAGAGTAATATGTATAGTAATTGTCGTTCTATCGATCATATAAGCATAATATGGCTAATAATATGAGAGAGATTGATAATAGTGAGTGTAATAAGTATAGTAATTGTCGTTTTATCGATCATATAAGCAGAATATGGCTAATAATATGAGTTAGATTGATAATAGTAAGAGTAATGAGTATAGCAATTGTCGTACTATCGATCATATAAGCATAGTGTGGCTAATAATATGAGTTAGATTGATAATAATAAGAGTAATGAGTATAGTAATTGTCGTTCTATCGATCATATCTGCATAATATGGTTAATAATATGAGTTAGATTGATAATAGTGAGTGTAATAAGTATAGTCATTGTCGCTCTATCGATCATATAAGCATAATATGGCTAATAATATGAGTTAGATAGATAATAATAAGAGTAATGAGTATAGTTATTGTCGTTCTATCGATCATATCTGCATAATATGGTTAATAATATGAGTTAGATTGATAACAGTGAGTGTAATAAGTATAGTAATTGTCGTTCTATCGGTCATATGACCATAATATGGCTAATAATATGAGTTAGAATGATAATAATAAGAGTAATAAGTATAGTAATTGACGTTCTATCGATCATATAAGCATAATGTGGCTAATAATATGAGTTAGATTGATAATAATAAGAGTAATGAGTATAGTAATTGTCGTTCTATCGATCATATCTGCATAATATGGTTAATAATATGAGTTAGACTGATAATAGTGAGTGTAATAAGTATAGTAATTGTCGCTCTATCGATCATATAAGCATAATATGGTTAATAATATGAGTTAGATTTATAATAGTGAGTGTAATAAGTATAGTTATTGTCGCTCTATCGATCATATAAGCGTAATATGGCTAATAATATGAGTTAGATTGATAATAATAAGAGTAACATGTATAGTAATTGTCGTTCTATCGATCATATAAGCATAATATGGCTAATAATATGAGTTAGATTGATAATAGTGAGTGTAATAAGTTTAGTAAATGTCGTTCTATCGATCATATAAGCATAATATAGCAATAATATGAGTTACATTGATAATAATAAGAGTAATAAGTATAGTAATTGTCGTTCTATCGATCATATCTGCATAATATGGTTAATAATATGAGTTAGATTGATAATAGTGAGTGTAATAAGTATAGTCATTGTCGCTCTATCGATCATATAAGCATAATATGGCTAATAATATGAGTTAGATAGATAATAATAAGAGTAATGAGTATAGTTATTGTCGTTCTATCGATCATATCTGCATAATATGGTTAATAATATGAGTTAGATTGATAATAGTGAGTGTAATAAGTATAGTAATTGTCGTTCTATCGGTCATATGACCATAATATGGCTAATAATAATTGTTAGATTGACAATAGTGAGTGTAATAAGTATAGTAATTGTCGTTCTATCGATCATATAAGCAGAATATGGCTAATAATATGAGTTAGATTGATAATAGTAAGAGTAATGAGTATAGTAATTGTCGTACTATCGATCATATAAGCATAATGTGGCTAATAATATGAGTTAGATTGATAATAATAAGAGTAATGAGTATAGTATTTGTCGTTCTATCGATCATATCTGCATAATATGGTTAATAATATGAGTTAGATTGATAATAGTGAGTGTAATAAGTATAGTCATTGTCGCTCTATCGATCATATAAGCATAATATGGCTAATAATATGAGTTAGATAGATAATAATAAGAGTAATGAGTATAGTTATTGTCGTTCTATCGATCATATCTGCATAATATGGTTAATAATATGAGTTAGATTGATAATAGTGAGTGTAATAAGTATAGTAATTGTCGTTCTATCGGTCATATGACCATAATATGGCTAATAATATGAGTTAAAATGATAATAATAAGAGTAATAAGTATAGTAATTGACGTTCTATCGATCATATAAGCATAATGTGGCTAATAATATGAGTTAGATTGATAATAATAAGAGTAATGAGTATAGTAATTGTCGTTCTATCGATCATATCTGCATAATATGGTTAATAATATGAGTTAGATTGATAATAGTGAGTGTAATAAGTATAGTTATTGTCGCTCTATCGATCATATAAGCGTAATATGGCTAATAATATGAGTTAGATTGATAATAATGAGAGTAACATGTATAGTAATTGTCGTTCTATCGATCATATAAGCATAATATGGCTAATAATATGAGTTAGATTGATAATAGTGAGTGTAATAAGTATAGTAATTGTCGTTCTATCGATCATATAAGCAGAATATGGCTAATAATATGAGTTAGATTGATAATAGTAAGAGTAATGAGTATAGCAATTGTCGTACTATCGATCATATAAGCATAATATGACTAATAATATGAGTTAGATAGATAATAAGAGTAATGAGTATAGTTATTGTCGTTCTATCGATGATATCTGCATAATATGGTTAATAATATGAGTTAGATTGATAATAGTGAGTGTAATAAGTATAGTAATTGTCGTTCTATCGATCATATCTGCATAATATGGTTAATAATATGAGTTAGATTGATAATAGTGAGTGTAATAAGTATAGTAATTGTCGCTCTATCGATCATATAAGCATAATATGGCTAATAATATGAGTTAGATTGATAATAATAAGAGTAATAAGTATAGTAATTGTCGTTCTATCGATCATATCTGCATAATATGGTTAATAATATGAGTTAGATTGATAATAGTGAGTGTAATAAGTATAGTCATTGTCGCTCTATCGATCATATAAGCATAATATGGCTAATAATATGAGTTAGATTGATAATAGTAAGAGTAATGAGTATAGTAATTGTCGTACTATCGATCATATAAGCGTAATATGGCTAATAATATGAGTTAGATTGATAATAATAAGAGTAACATGTATAGTAATTGTCGTTCTATCGATCATATAAGCATAATACGTCTAATAATATGAGTTAGATTGATAATAGTGAGTGTAATAAGTTTAGTAAATGTCGTTCTATCGATCATATAAGCATAATATAGCAATAATATGAGTTACATTGATAATAATAAGAGTAATAAGTATAGTAATTGTCGTTCTATCGATCATATCTGCATAATATGGTTAATAATATGAGTTAGATTGATAATAGTGAGTGTAATAAGTATAGTTATTGTCGCTCTATCGATCATATAAGCGTAATATGGCTAATAATATGAGTTAGATTGATAATAATGAGAGTAACATGTATAGTAATTGTCGTTCTATCGATCATATAAGCATAATATGGCTAATAATATGAGTTAGATTGATAATGGTGAGTGTAATAAGTATAGTAATTGTCGTTCTATCGATCATATAAGCAGAATATGGCTAATAATATGAGTTAGATTGATAATAGTAAGAGTAATGAGTATAGCAATTGTCGTACTATCGATCATATAAGCATAATGTGGCTAATAATATGAGTTAGATTGATAATAATAAGATTAATGAGTATAGTAATTGTCGTTCTATCGATCATATCTGCATAATATGGTTAATAATATGAGTTAGATTGATAATAGTGAGTGTAATAAGTATAGTCATTGTCGCTCTACCGATCATATAAGCATAATATGACTAATAATATGAGTTAGATAGATAATAATAAGAGTAATGAGTATAGTTATTGTCGTTCTATCGATGATATCTGCATAATATGGTTAATAATATGAGTTAGATTGATAATAGTGAGTGTAATAAGTATAGTAATTGTCGT
This sequence comes from Megachile rotundata, assembly GCF_050947335.1. NCBI lineage: Eukaryota > Metazoa > Arthropoda > Insecta > Hymenoptera > Megachilidae > Megachile > Megachile rotundata. The sequence continues at coordinate 102,686 of NW_027473899.1, forward strand.
TCTATCGGTCATATGACCATAATATGGCTAATAATATGAGTTAGATTGATAATAATAAGAGTAATGAGTATAGTAATTGTCGTTCTATCGATCATATAAGCATAATATGGTTAATAATATGAGTTAGATTTATAATAGTGAGTGTAATAAGTATAGTTATTGTCGCTCTATCGATCATATAAGCGTAATATGGCTAATAATATGAGTTAGATTGATAATAATAAGAGTAACATGTATAGTAATTGTCGCTCTACCGATCATATAAGCATAATATGACTAATAATATGAGTTAGATAGATAATAATAAGAGTAATGAGTATAGTTATTGTCGTTCTATCGATGATATCTGCATAATATGGTTAATAATATGAGTTAGATTGATAATAGTGAGTGTAATAAGTATAGTAATTGTCGTTATATCGGTCATATGACCATAATATGGCTAATAATATGAGTTAGATTGATAATAATAAGAGTAATGAGTATAGTAATTGTCGTTCTATCGATCATATCTGCATAATATGGTTAATAATATGAGTTAGATTGATAATAGTGAGTGTAATAAGTATAGTAATTGTCGCTCTATCGATCATATAAGCATAATATGGCTAATAATATGAGTTACGTTGATAATAATAAGAGTAATGAGTATAGTAATTGTCGTTCTATCGATCATATAAGCATAATATGGCTAATAATATGAGTTAGATTGATAATAATAACAGTAATGAGTATAGTAATTGTCGTCCTATCGATCATATTAGCATAATATGGCTAATAATATGAGTTAGATTGATAATAATAAGAGTAATATGTATAGTAATTGTCGTTCTATCGATCATATAAGCATAATATGGCTAATAATATGAGAGAGATTGATAATAGTGAGTGTAATAAGTATAGTAATTGTCGTTTTATCGATCATATAAGCAGAATATGGCTAATAATATGAGTTAGATTGATAATAGTAAGAGTAATGAGTATAGCAATTGTCGTACTATCGATCATATAAGCATAGTGTGGCTAATAATATGAGTTAGATTGATAATAATAAGAGTAATGAGTATAGTAATTGTCGTTCTATCGATCATATCTGCATAATATGGTTAATAATATGAGTTAGATTGATAATAGTGAGTGTAATAAGTATAGTCATTGTCGCTCTATCGATCATATAAGCATAATATGGCTAATAATATGAGTTAGATAGATAATAATAAGAGTAATGAGTATAGTTATTGTCGTTCTATCGATCATATCTGCATAATATGGTTAATAATATGAGTTAGATTGATAACAGTGAGTGTAATAAGTATAGTAATTGTCGTTCTATCGGTCATATGACCATAATATGGCTAATAATATGAGTTAGAATGATAATAATAAGAGTAATAAGTATAGTAATTGACGTTCTATCGATCATATAAGCATAATGTGGCTAATAATATGAGTTAGATTGATAATAATAAGAGTAATGAGTATAGTAATTGTCGTTCTATCGATCATATCTGCATAATATGGTTAATAATATGAGTTAGACTGATAATAGTGAGTGTAATAAGTATAGTAATTGTCGCTCTATCGATCATATAAGCATAATATGGTTAATAATATGAGTTAGATTTATAATAGTGAGTGTAATAAGTATAGTTATTGTCGCTCTATCGATCATATAAGCGTAATATGGCTAATAATATGAGTTAGATTGATAATAATAAGAGTAACATGTATAGTAATTGTCGTTCTATCGATCATATAAGCATAATATGGCTAATAATATGAGTTAGATTGATAATAGTGAGTGTAATAAGTTTAGTAAATGTCGTTCTATCGATCATATAAGCATAATATAGCAATAATATGAGTTACATTGATAATAATAAGAGTAATAAGTATAGTAATTGTCGTTCTATCGATCATATCTGCATAATATGGTTAATAATATGAGTTAGATTGATAATAGTGAGTGTAATAAGTATAGTCATTGTCGCTCTATCGATCATATAAGCATAATATGGCTAATAATATGAGTTAGATAGATAATAATAAGAGTAATGAGTATAGTTATTGTCGTTCTATCGATCATATCTGCATAATATGGTTAATAATATGAGTTAGATTGATAATAGTGAGTGTAATAAGTATAGTAATTGTCGTTCTATCGGTCATATGACCATAATATGGCTAATAATAATTGTTAGATTGACAATAGTGAGTGTAATAAGTATAGTAATTGTCGTTCTATCGATCATATAAGCAGAATATGGCTAATAATATGAGTTAGATTGATAATAGTAAGAGTAATGAGTATAGTAATTGTCGTACTATCGATCATATAAGCATAATGTGGCTAATAATATGAGTTAGATTGATAATAATAAGAGTAATGAGTATAGTATTTGTCGTTCTATCGATCATATCTGCATAATATGGTTAATAATATGAGTTAGATTGATAATAGTGAGTGTAATAAGTATAGTCATTGTCGCTCTATCGATCATATAAGCATAATATGGCTAATAATATGAGTTAGATAGATAATAATAAGAGTAATGAGTATAGTTATTGTCGTTCTATCGATCATATCTGCATAATATGGTTAATAATATGAGTTAGATTGATAATAGTGAGTGTAATAAGTATAGTAATTGTCGTTCTATCGGTCATATGACCATAATATGGCTAATAATATGAGTTAAAATGATAATAATAAGAGTAATAAGTATAGTAATTGACGTTCTATCGATCATATAAGCATAATGTGGCTAATAATATGAGTTAGATTGATAATAAGAGTAATGAGTATAGTTATTGTCGTTCTATCGATGATATCTGCATAATATGGTTAATAATATGAGTTAGATTGATAATAGTGAGTGTAATAAGTATAGTAATTGTCGTTCTATCGATCATATCTGCATAATATGGTTAATAATATGAGTTAGATTGATAATAGTGAGTGTAATAAGTATAGTAATTGTCGCTCTATCGATCATATAAGCATAATATGGCTAATAATATGAGTTAGATTGATAATGGTGAGTGTAATAAGTATAGTAATTGTCGTTCTATCGATCATATAAGCAGAATATGGCTAATAATATGAGTTAGATTGATAATAGTAAGAGTAATGAGTATAGCAATTGTCGTACTATCGATCATATAAGCATAATGTGGCTAATAATATGAGTTAGATTGATAATAATAAGATTAATGAGTATAGTAATTGTCGTTCTATCGATCATATCTGCATAATATGGTTAATAATATGAGTTAGATTGATAATAGTGAGTGTAATAAGTATAGTCATTGTCGCTCTACCGATCATATAAGCATAATATGACTAATAATATGAGTTAGATAGATAATAATAAGAGTAATGAGTATAGTTATTGTCGTTCTATCGATGATATCTGCATAATATGGTTAATAATATGAGTTAGATTGATAATAGTGAGTGTAATAAGTATAGTAATTGTCGCTCTATCGGTCATATGACCATAATATGGCTAATAATATGAGTTAGATTGATAATAATAAGAGTAATGAGTATAGTAATTGTCGTTCTATCGATCATATAAGCATAATATGGTTAATAATATGAGTTAGATTTATAATAGTGAGTGTAATAAGTATAGTTATTGTCGCTCTATCGATCATATAAGCGTAATATGGCTAATAATATGAGTTAGATTGATAATAATAAGAGTAACATGTATAGTAATTGTCGTTCTATCGATCATATAAGCATAATATGGCTAATAATATGAGTTAGATTGATAATAGTGAGTGTAATAAGTTTAGTAAACGTCGTTCTATCGATCATATAAGCATAATATAGCAATAATATGAGTTACATTGATAATAATAAGAGTAATAGGTATAGTAATTGTCGTTCTATCGATCATATCTGCATAATATGGTTAATAATATGAGTTAGATTGATAATAGTGAGTGTAATAAGTATAGTTATTGTCGCTCTATCGATCATATAAGCGTAATATGGCTAATAATATGAGTTAGATTGATAATAATAAGAGTAACATGTATAGTAATTGTCGTTCTATCGATCATATAGGCATAATATGGCTAATAATATGAGTTAGATTGATAATAATGAGAGTAACATGTATAGTAATTGTCGTTCTATCGATCATATAAGCATAATATGGCTAATAATATGAGTTAGATTGATAATAGTGAGTGTAATAAGTATAGTAATTGTCGTTCTATCGATCATATAAGCAGAATATGGCTAATAATATGAGTTAGATTGATAATAGTAAGAGTAATGAGTATAGCAATTGTTGTACTATCGATCATATAAGCATAATGTGGCTAATAATATGAGTTAGATTGATAATAATAAGATTAATGAGTATAGTAATTGTCGTTCTATCGATCATATCTGCATAATATGGTTAATAATATGAGTTAGATTGATAATAGTGAGTGTAATAAGTATAGTCATTGTCGCTCTATCGATCATATAAGCATAATATGGCTAATAATATGAGTTAGATTTATAATAGTGAGTGTAATAAGTATAGTTATTGTCGCTCTATCGATCATATAAGCGTAATATGGCTAATAATATGAGTTAGATTGATAATAATAAGAGTAACATGTATAGTAATTGTCGTTCTATCGATCATATAAGCATAATATGGCTAATAATATGAGTTAGATTGATAATAGTGAGTGTAATAAGTTTAGTAAATGTCGTTCTATCGATCATATAAGCATAATATAGCAATAATATGAGTTACATTGATAATAATAAGAGTAATAAGTATAGTAATTGTCGTTCTATCGATCATATCTGCATAATATGGTTAATAATATGAGTTAGATTGATAATAGTGAGTGTAATAAGTATAGTTATTGTCGCTCTATCGATCATATAAGCGTAATATGGCTAATAATATGAGTTAGATTGATAATAATAAGAGTAACATGTATAGTAATTGTCGTTCTATCGATCATATAGGCATAATATGGCTAATAATATGAGTTAGATTGATAATAATGAGAGTAACATGTATAGTAATTGTCGTTCTATCGATCATATAAGCATAATATGGCTAATAATATGAGTTAGATTGATAATAGTGAGTGTAATAAGTATAGTAATTGTCGTTCTATCGATCATATAAGCAGAATATGGCTAATAATATGAGTTAGATTGATAATAGTAAGAGTAATGAGTATAGCAATTGTTGTACTATCGATCATATAAGCATAGTGTGGCTAATAATATGAGTTAGATTGATAATAATAAGATTAATGAGTATAGTAATTGTCGTTCTATCGATCATATCTGCATAATATGGTTAATAATATGAGTTAGATTGATAATAGTGAGTGTAATAAGTATAGTCATTGTCGCTCTATCGATCATATAAGCATAATATGGCTAATAATATGAGTTAGATAGATAATAATAAGAGTAATGAGTATAGTTATTGTCGTTCTATCGATCATATCTGCATAATATGGTTAATAATATGAGTTAGATTGATAATAGTGAGTGTAATAAGTATAGTAATTGTCGTTCTATCGGTCATATGACCATAATATGGCTAATAATAATTGTTAGATTGACAATAGTGAGTGTAATAAGTATAGTAATTGTCGTTCTATCGATCATATAAGCAGAATATGGCTAATAATATGAGTTAGATTGATAATAGTAAGAGTAATGAGTATAGTAATTGTCGTACTATCGATCATATAAGCATAATGTGGCTAATAATATGAGTTAGATTGATAATAATAAGAGTAATGAGTATAGTATTTGTCGTTCTATCGATCATATCTGCATAATATGGTTAATAATATGAGTTAGATTGATAATAGTGAGTGTAATAAGTATAGTCATTGTCGCTCTATCGATCATATAAGCATAATATGGCTAATAATATGAGTTAGATAGATAATAATAAGAGTAATGAGTATAGTTATTGTCGTTCTATCGATCATATCTGCATAATATGGTTAATAATATGAGTTAGATTGATAATAGTGAGTGTAATAAGTATAGTAATTGTCGTTCTATCGGTCATATGACCATAATATGGCTAATAATATGAGTTAGAATGATAATAATAAGAGTAATAAGTATAGTAATTGACGTTCTATCGATCATATAAGCATAATGTGGCTAATAATATGAGTTAGATTGATAATAATAAGAGTAATGAGTATAGTAATTGTCGTTCTATCGATCATATCTGCATAATATGGTTAATAATATGAGTTAGATTGATAATAGTGAGTGTAATAAGTATAGTTATTGTCGCTCTATCGATCATATAAGCGTAATATGGCTAATAATATGAGTTAGATTGATAATAATGAGAGTAACATGTATAGTAATTGTCGTTCTATCGATCATATAAGCATAATATGGCTAATAATATGAGTTAGATTGATAATAGTGAGTGTAATAAGTATAGTAATTGTCGTTCTATCGATCATATAAGCAGAATATGGCTAATAATATGAGTTAGATTGATAATAGTAAGAGTAATGAGTATAGCAATTGTCGTACTATCGATCATATAAGCATAATGTGGCTAATAATATGAGTTAGATTGATAATAATAAGATTAATGAGTATAGTAATTGTCGTTCTATCGATCATATCTGCATAATATGGTTAATAATATGAGTTAGATTGATAATAGTGAGTGTAATAAGTATAGTCATTGTCGCTCTACCGATCATATAAGCATAATATGACTAATAATATGAGTTAGATAGATAATAATAAGAGTAATGAGTATAGTTATTGTCGTTCTATCGATGATATCTGCATAATATGGTTAATAATATGAGTTAGATTGATAATAGTGAGTGTAATAAGTATAGTAATTGTCGCTCTATCGGTCATATGACCATAATATGGCTAATAATATGAGTTAGATTGATAATAATAAGAGTAATGAGTATAGTAATTGTCGTTCTATCGATCATATAAGCATAATATGGTTAATAATATGAGTTAGATTTATAATAGTGAGTGTAATAAGTATAGTTATTGTCGCTCTATCGATCATATAAGCGTAATATGGCTAATAATATGAGTTAGATTGATAATAATAAGAGTAACATGTATAGTAATTGTCGTTCTATCGATCATATAAGCATAATATGGCTAATAATATGAGTTAGATTGATAATAGTGAGTGTAATAAGTTTAGTAAACGTCGTTCTATCGATCATATAAGCATAATATAGCAATAATATGAGTTACATTGATAATAATAAGAGTAATAGGTATAGTAATTGTCGTTCTATCGATCATATCTGCATAATATGGTTAATAATATGAGTTAGATTGATAATAGTGAGTGTAATAAGTATAGTTATTGTCGCTCTATCGATCATATAAGCGTAATATGGCTAATAATATGAGTTAGATTGATAATAATAAGAGTAACATGTATAGTAATTGTCGTTCTATCGATCATATAGGCATAATATGGCTAATAATATGAGTTAGATTGATAATAATGAGAGTAACATGTATAGTAATTGTCGTTCTATCGATCATATAAGCATAATATGGCTAATAATATGAGTTAGATTGATAATAGTGAGTGTAATAAGTATAGTAATTGTCGTTCTATCGATCATATAAGCAGAATATGGCTAATAATATGAGTTAGATTGATAGTAGTAAGAGTAATGAGTATAGCAATTGTTGTACTATCGATCATATAAGCATAATGTGGCTAATAATATGAGTTAGATTGATAATAATAAGATTAATGAGTATAGTAATTGTCGTTCTATCGATCATATCTGCATAATATGGTTAATAATATGAGTTAGATTGATAATAGTGAGTGTAATAAGTATAGTCATTGTCGCTCTATCGATCATATAAGCATAATATGGCTAATAATATGAGTTAGATTTATAATAGTGAGTGTAATAAGTATAGTTATTGTCGCTCTATCGATCATATAAGCGTAATATGGCTAATAATATGAGTTAGATTGATAATAATAAGAGTAACATGTATAGTAATTGTCGTTCTATCGATCATATAAGCATAATATGGCTAATAATATGAGTTAGATTGATAATAGTGAGTGTAATAAGTTTAGTAAATGTCGTTCTATCGATCATATAAGCATAATATAGCAATAATATGAGTTACATTGATAATAATAAGAGTAATAAGTATAGTAATTGTCGTTCTATCGATCATATCTGCATAATATGGTTAATAATATGAGTTAGATTGATAATAGTGAGTGTAATAAGTATAGTTATTGTCGCTCTATCGATCATATAAGCGTAATATGGCTAATAATATGAGTTAGATTGATAATAATAAGAGTAACATGTATAGTAATTGTCGTTCTATCGATCATATAGGCATAATATGGCTAATAATATGAGTTAGATTGATAATAATGAGAGTAACATGTATAGTAATTGTCGTTCTATCGATCATATAAGCATAATATGGCTAATAATATGAGTTAGATTGATAATAGTGAGTGTAATAAGTATAGTAATTGTCGTTCTATCGATCATATAAGCAGAATATGGCTAATAATATGAGTTAGATTGATAATAGTAAGAGTAATGAGTATAGCAATTGTTGTACTATCGATCATATAAGCATAGTGTGGCTAATAATATGAGTTAGATTGATAATAATAAGATTAATGAGTATAGTAATTGTCGTTCTATCGATCATATCTGCATAATATGGTTAATAATATGAGTTAGATTGATAATAGTGAGTGTAATAAGTATAGTCATTGTCGCTCTATCGATCATATAAGCATAATATGGCTAATAATATGAGTTAGATAGATAATAATAAGAGTAATGAGTATAGTTATTGTCGTTCTATCGATCATATCTGCATAATATGGTTAATAATATGAGTTAGATTGATAATAGTGAGTGTAATAAGTATAGTAATTGTCGTTCTATCGGTCATATGACCATAATATGGCTAATAATAATTGTTAGATTGACAATAGTGAGTGTAATAAGTATAGTAATTGTCGTTCTATCGATCATATAAGCAGAATATGGCTAATAATATGAGTTAGATTGATAATAGTAAGAGTAATGAGTATAGTAATTGTCGTACTATCGATCATATAAGCATAATGTGGCTAATAATATGAGTTAGATTGATAATAATAAGAGTAATGAGTATAGTATTTGTCGTTCTATCGATCATATCTGCATAATATGGTTAATAATATGAGTTAGATTGATAATAGTGAGTGTAATAAGTATAGTCATTGTCGCTCTATCGATCATATAAGCATAATATGGCTAATAATATGAGTTAGATAGATAATAATAAGAGTAATGAGTATAGTTATTGTCGTTCTATCGATCATATCTGCATAATATGGTTAATAATATGAGTTAGATTGATAATAGTGAGTGTAATAAGTATAGTAATTGTCGTTCTATCGGTCATATGACCATAATATGGCTAATAATATGAGTTAGAATGATAATAATAAGAGTAATAAGTATAGTAATTGACGTTCTATCGATCATATAAGCATAATGTGGCTAATAATATGAGTTAGATTGATAATAATAAGAGTAATGAGTATAGTAATTGTCGTTCTATCGATCATATCTGCATAATATGGTTAATAATATGAGTTAGATTGATAATAGTGAGTGTAATAAGTATAGTTATTGTCGCTCTATCGATCATATAAGCGTAATATGGCTAATAATATGAGTTAGATTGATAATAATAAGAGTAACATGTATAGTAATTGTCGTTCTATCGATCATATAAGCATAATATGGCTAATAATATGAGTTAGATTGATAATAGTGTGTGTAATAAGTTTAGTAAATGTCGTTCTATCGATCATATAAGCATAATATAGCAATAATATGAGTTACATTGATAATAATAAGAGTAATAAGTATAGTAATTGTCGTTCTATCGATCATATCTGCATAATATGGTTAATAATATGAGTTAGATTGATAATAGTGAGTGTAATAAGTATAGTTATTGTCGCTCTATCGATCATATAAGCGTAATATGGCTAATAATATGAGTTAGATTGATAATAATGAGAGTAACATGTATAGTAATTGTCGTTCTATCGATCATATAAGCATAATATGGCTAATAATACGAGTTAGATTGATAATAGTGAGTGTAATAAGTATAGTAATTGTCGTTCTATCGATCATAAAAGCAGAATATGGCTAATAATATGAGTTAGATTGATAATAGTAAGAGTAATGAGTATAGCAATTGTCGTACTATCGATCATATAAGCATAATATGACTAATAATATGAGTTAGATAGATAATAAGAGTAATGAGTATAGTTATTGTCGTTCTATCGATGATATCTGCATAATATGGTTAATAATATGAGTTAGATTGATAATAGTGAGTGTAATAAGTATAGTAATTGTCGTTCTATCGATCATATCTGCATAATATGGTTAATAATATGAGTTAGATTGATAATAGTGAGTGTAATAAGTATAGTAATTGTCGCTCTATCGATCATATAAGCATAATATGGCTAATAATATGAGTTAGATTGATAATAATAAGAGTAATAAGTATAGTAATTGTCGTTCTATCGATCATATAAGCATAATATGGCTAATAATATGAGTTAGATTGACAATAGTGAGTGTAATAAGTATAGTAATTGTCGTTCTATCGATCATATAAGCAGAATATGGCTAATAATATGAGTTAGATTGATAATAGTAAGAGTAATGAGTATAGTAATTGTCGTACTATCGATCATATAAGCATAATGTGGCTAATAATATGAGTTAGATTGATAATAATAAGAGTAATGAGTCTAGTAATTGTCGTTCTATCGATCATATCTGCATAATATGGTTAATAATATGAGTTAGATTGATAATAGTGAGTGTAATAAGTATAGTTATTGTCGCTCTATCGATCATATAAGCGTAATATGGCTAATAATATGAGTTAGATTGATAATAGTGAGTGTAATATGTATAGTTATTGTCGCTCTATCGATCATATAACCGTAATATGGCTAATAATATGAGTTAGATTGATAATAATAAGAGTAACATGTATAGTAATTGTCGTTCTATCGATCATATCTGCATAATATGGTTAATAATATGAGTTAGATTGATAATAGTGAGTGTAATAAGTATAGTCATTGTCGCTCTATCGATCATATAAGCATAATATGGCTAATAATATGAGTTAGATAGATAATAATAAGAGTAATGAGTATAGTTATTGTCGTTCTATCGATCATATCTGCATAATATGGTTAATAATATGAGTTAGATTGATAATAGTGAGTGTAATAAGTATAGTAATTGTCGTTCTATCGGTCATATGACCATAATATGGCTAATAATATGGGTTAGAATGATAATAATAAGAGTAATAAGTATAGTAATTGACGTTCTATCGATCATATAAGCATAATGTGGCTAATAATATGAGTTAGATTGATAATAGTGAGTGTAATAAGTATAGTAATTGTCGTTCTATCGAACATATAAGCAGAATATGGCTAATAATATGAGTTAGATTGATAATAGTAAGAGTAATGAGTATAGTAATTGTCGTACTATCGATCATATAAGCATAATGTGGCTAATAATATGAGTTAGATTGATAATAATAAGAGTAATGAGTCTAGTAATTGTCGTTCTATCGATCATATCTGCATAATATGGTTAATAATATGAGTTAGATTGATAATAGTGAGTGTAATAAGTATAGTTATTGTCGCTCTATCGATCATATAAGCGTAATATGGCTAATAATATGAGTTAGATTGATAATAGTGAGTGTAATAAGTATAGTTATTGTCGCTCTATCGATCATATAAGCGTAATATGGCTAATAATATGAGTTAGATAGATAATAATAAGAGTAATGAGTATAGTTATTGTCGTTCTATCGATCATATCTGCATAATATGGTTAATAATATGAGTTAGATTGATAATAGTGAGTGTAATAAGTATAGTAATTGTCGTTCTATCGGTCATATGACCATAATATGGCTAATAATATGGGTTAGAATGATAATAATAAGAGTAATAAGTATAGTAATTGACGTTCTATCGATCATATAAGCATAATGTGGCTAATAATATGAGTTAGATTGATAATAGTGAGTGTAATAAGTATAGTAATTGTCGTTCTATCGAACATATAAGCAGAATATGGCTAATAATATGAGTTAGATTGATAATAGTAAGAGTAATGAGTATAGTAATTGTCGTACTATCGATCATATAAGCATAATGTGGCTAATAATATGAGTTAGATTGATAATAATAAGAGTAATGAGTCTAGTAATTGTCGTTCTATCGATCATATCTGCATAATATGGTTAATAATATGAGTTAGATTGATAATAGTGAGTGTAATAAGTATAGTTATTGTCGCTCTATCGATCATATAAGCGTAATATGGCTAATAATATGAGTTAGATTGATAATAGTGAGTGTAATAAGTATAGTTATTGTCGCTCTATCGATCATATAAGCGTAATATGGCTAATAATATGAGTTAGATTGATAATAATAAGAGTAACATGTATAGTAATTGTTGTTCTATCGATCATATCTGCATAATATGGTTAATAATATGAGTTAGATTGATAATAGTGAGTGTAATAAGTATAGTAATTGTCGTTCTATCGGTCATATGACCATAATATGGCTAATAATATGGGTTAGAATGATAATAATAAGAGTAATAAGTATAGTAATTGACGTTCTATCGATCATATAAGCATAATGTGGCTAATAATATGAGTTAGATTGATAATAGTGAGTGTAATAAGTATAGTAATTGTCGTTCTATCGATCATATAAGCATAATATGGCTAATAATATGAGTTAGATTGATAATAATAACAGTAATGAGTATAGTAATTGTCGTCCTATCGATCATATAAGCATAATATGGCTAATAATATGAGTTAGATTGATAATAATAAGAGTAATGAGTATAGTAATTGTCGTTCTATCGATCATATCTGCATAATATGGTTAATAATATGAGTTAGATTGATAATAGTGAGTGTAATAAGTATAGTCATTGTCGCTCTATCGATCATATAAGCATAATATGGCTAATAATATGAGTTAGATAGATAATAATAAGAGTAATGAGTACAGTTATTGTCGTTCTATCGATCATATCTGCATAATATGGTTAATAATATGAGTTAGATTGATAATAGTGAGTGTAATAAGTATAGTAATTGTCGTTCTATCGGTCATATGACCATAATATGGCTAATAATATGGGTTAGAATGATAATAATAAGAGTAATAAGTATAGTAATTGACGTTCTATCGATCATATAAGCATAATGTGGCTAATAATATGAGTTAGATTGATAATAGTGAGTGTAATAAGTATAGTAATTGTCGTTCTATCGAACATATAAGCAGAATATGGCTAATAATATGAGTTAGATTGATAATAGTAAGAGTAGTGAGTATAGTAATTGTCGTACTATCGATCATATAAGCATAATGTGGCTAATAATATGAGTTAGATTGATAATAATAAGAGTAATGAGTCTAGTAATTGTCGTTCTATCGATCATATCTGCATAATATGGTTAATAATATGAGTTAGATTGATAATAGTGAGTGTAATAAGTATAGTTATTGTCGCTCTATCGATCATATAAGCGTAATATGGCTAATAATATGAGTTAGATTGATAATAGTGAGTGTAATAAGTATAGTTATTGTCGCTCTATCGATCATATAAGCGTAATATGGCTAATAATATGAGTTAGATTGATAATAATAAGAGTAACATGTATAGTAATTGTCGTTCTATCGATCATATCTGCATAATATGGTTAATAATATGAGTTAGATAGATAATAGTGAGTGTAATAAGTATAGTCATTGTCGCTCTATCGATCATATAAGCACAATATGGCTAATAATATGAGTTAGATAGATAATAATAAGAGTAATGAGTATAGTTATTGTCGTTCTATCGATCATATCTGCATAATATGGTTAATAATATGAGTTAGATTGATAATAGTGAGTGTAATAAGTATAGTAATTGTCGTTCTATCGGTCATATGACCATAATATGGCTAATAATATGGGTTAGAATGATAATAATAAGAGTAATAAGTATAGTAATTGACGTTCTATCGATCATATAAGCATAATGTGGCTAATAATATGAGTTAGATTGATAATAATAAGAGTAATGAGTATAGTAATTGTCGTTCTATCGATCATATCTGCATAATATGGTTAATAATATGAGTTAGATTGATAATAGTGAGTGTAATAAGTATAGTCATTGTCGCTCTATCGAATATATAAGCATAATATGGCTAATAATATGAGTTAGATAGATAATAATAAGAGTAATGAGTATAGTTATTGTCGTTCTATCGATCATATATGCATAATATGGTTAATAATATGAGCTAGATTGATAATAGTGAGTGTAATAAGTATAGTAATTGTCGTTCTATCGGTCATATGACCATAATATGGCTAATAATATGAGTTAGAATGATAATAATAAGAGTGATAAGTATAGTAATTGACGTTCTATCGATCATATAAGCATAATGTGGCTAATAATATGAGTTAGATTGATAATAATAAGAGTAATGAGTATAGTAATTGTCGTTCTATCGATCATATCTGCATAATATGGTTAATAATATGAGTTAGATTGATAATAGTGAGTGTAATAAGTATAGTAATTGTCGCTCTATCGACCATATAAGCATAATATGGCTAATAATATGAGTTACGTTGATAATAATAAGAGTAATGAGTATAGTAATTGTCGTTCTATCGATCATATAAGCATAATATGGCTAATAATATGAGTTAGATTGATAATAATAACAGTAATGAGTATAGTAATTGTCGTCCTATCGATCATATAAGCATAATATGGCTAATAATATGAGTTAGATTGATAATAATAAGAGTAATGAGTATAGTAATTGTCGTTCTATCGATCATATCTGCATAATATGGTTAATAATATGAGTTAGATTGATAATAGTGAGTGTAATAAGTATAGTAATTGTCGTTCTATCGGTCATATGACCATAATATGGCTAATAATATGGGTTAGAATGATAATAATAAGAGTAATAAGTATAGTAATTGACGTTCTATCGATCATATAAGCATAATGTGGCTAATAATATGAGTTAGATTGATAATAGTGAGTGTAATAAGTATAGTAATTGTCGTTCTATCGATCATATAAGCAGAATATGGCTAATAATATGAGTTAGATTGATAATAGTAAGAGTAATGAGTATAGTAATTGTCGTACTATCGATCATATAAGCATAATGTGGCTAATAATATGAGTTAGATTGATAATAATAAGAGTAATGAGTCTAGTAATTGTCGTTCTATCGATCATATCTGCATAATATGGTTAATAATATGAGTTAGATTGATAATAGTGAGTGTAATAAGTATAGTTATTGTCGCTCTATCGATCATATAAGCGTAATATGGCTAATAATATGAGTTAGATTGATAATAGTGAGTGTAATAAGTATAGTTATTGTCGCTCTATCGATCATATAAGCGTAATATGGCTAATAATATGAGTTAGATTGATAATAATAAGAGTAACATGTATAGTAATTGTCGTTCTATCGATCATATCTGCATAATATGGTTAATAATATGAGTTAGATTGATAATAGTGAGTGTAATAAGTATAGTCATTGTCGCTCTATCGATCATATAAGCATAATATGGCTAATAATATGAGTTAGATAGATAATAATAAGAGTAATGAGTATAGTTATTGTCGTTCTATCGATCATATCTGCATAATATGGTTAATAATATGAGTTAGCTTGATAATAGTGAGTGTAATAAGTATAGTAATTGTCGTTCTATCGGTCATATGACCATAATATGGCTAATAATATGGGTTAGAATGATAATAATAAGAGTAATAAGTATAGTAATTGACGTTCTATCGATCATATAAGCATAATGTGGCTAATAATATGAGTTAGATTGATAATAATAAGAGTAATGAGTATAGTAATTGTCGTTCTATCGATCATATCTGCATAATATGGTTAATAATATGAGTTAGATTGATAATAGTGAGTGTAATAAGTATAGTAATTGTCGTTCTATCGGTCATATGACCATAATATGGCTAATAAAATGAGTTAGATTGATAATAATAAGAGTAATGAGTATAGTAATTGTCGTTCTATCGATCATATCTGCATAATATGGTTAATAATATGAGTTAGATTGATAATAGTGAGTGTAATAAGTATAGTAATTGTCGCTCTATCGACCATATAAGCATAATATGGCTAATAATATGAGTTACGTTGATAATAATAAGAGTAATGAGTATAGTAATTGTCGTTCTATCGATCATATAAGCATAATATGGCTAATAATATGAGTTAGATTGATAATAATAACAGTAATGAGTATAGTAATTGTCGTCCTATCGATCATATCTGCATAATATGGTTAATAATATGAGTTAGATTGATAATAGTGAGTGTAATAAGTATAGTCATTGTCGCTCTATCGATCATATAAGCATAATATGGCTAATAATATGAGTTAGATAGATAATAATAAGAGTAATGAGTATAGTTATTGTCGTTCTATCGATCATATCTGCATAATATGGTTAATAATATGAGTTAGATTGATAATAGTGAGTGTAATAAGTATAGTAATTGTCGTTCTATCGGTCATATGACCATAATATGGCTAATAATATGGGTTAGAATGATAATAATAAGAGTAATAAGTATAGTAATTGACGTTCTATCGATCATATAAGCATAATGTGGCTAATAATATGAGTTAGATTGATAATAATAAGAGTAATGAGTATAGTAATTGTCGTTCTATCGATCATATCTGCATAATATGGTTAATAATATGAGTTAGATTGATAATAGTGAGTGTAATAAGTATGGTAATTGTCGTTCTATCGGTCATATGACCATAATATGGCTAATAATATGAGTTAGATTGATAATAATAAGAGTAATGAGTATAGTAATTGTCGTTCTATCGATCATATCTGCATAATATGGTTAATAATATGAGTTAGATTGATAATAGTGAGTGTAATAAGTATAGTAATTGTCGCTCTATCGACCATATAAGCATAATATGGCTAATAATATGAGTTACGTTGATAATAATAAGAGTAATGAGTATAGTATTTGTCGTTCTATCGATCATATAAGCATAATATGGCTAATAATATGAGTTAGATTGATAATAATAACAGTAATGAGTATAGTAATTGTCGTCCTATCGATCATATAAGCATAATATGGCTAATAATATGAGTTAGATTGATAATAATAAGAGTAATGAGTATAGTAATTGTCGTTCTATCGATCATATCTGCATAATATGGTTAATAATATGAGCTAGATTGATAATAGTGAGTGTAATAAGTATAGTAATTGTCGTTCTATCGGTCATATGACCATAATATGGCTAATAATATGAGTTAGAATGATAATAATAAGAGTGATAAGTATAGTAATTGACGTTCTATCGATCATATAAGCATAATGTGGCTAATAATATGAGTTAGATTGATAATAATAAGAGTAATGAGTATAGTAATTGTCGTTCTATCGATCATATCTGCATAATATGGTTAATAATATGAGTTAGATTGATAATAGTGAGTGTAATAAGTATAGTAATTGTCGCTCTATCGACCATATAAGCATAATATGGCTAATAATATGAGTTACGTTGATAATAATAAGAGTAATGAGTATAGTAATTGTCGTTCTATCGATCATATAAGCATAATATGGCTAATAATATGAGTTAGATTGATAATAATAACAGTAATGAGTATAGAAATTGTCGTCCTATCGATCATATCTGCATAATATGGTTAATAATATGAGTTAGTTTGATAATAGTGAGTGTAATAAGTATAGTCATTGTCGCTCTATCGATCATATAAGCATAATATGGCTAATAATATGAGTTAGATAGATAATAATAAGAGTAATGAGTATAGTTATTGTCGTTCTATCGATCATATCTGCATAATATGGTTAATAATATGAGTTAGATTGATAATAGTGAGTGTAATAAGTATGGTAATTGTCGTTCTATCGGTCATATGACCATAATATGGCTAATAATATGAGTTAGATTGATAATAATAAGAGTAATGAGTATAGTAATTGTCGTTCTATCGATCATATCTGCATAATATGGTTAATAATATGAGTTAGATTGATAATAGTGAGTGTAATAAGTATAGTAATTGTCGCTCTATCGACCATATAAGCATAATATGGCTAATAATATGAGTTACGTTGATAATAATAAGAGTAATGAGTATAGTAATTGTCGTTCTATCGATCATATAAGCATAATATGGCTAATAATATGAGTTAGATTGATAATAATAACAGTAATGAGTATAGTAATTGTCGTCCTATCGATCATATAAGCATAATATGGCTAATAATATGAGTTAGATTGATAATAATAAGAGTAATGAGTATAGTAATTGTCGTTCTATCGATCATATCTGCATAATATGGTTAATAATATGAGTTAGATTGATAATAGTGAGTGTAATAAGTATAGTCATTGTCGTTCTATCGATCATATAAGCATAATATGGCTAATAATATGAGTTAGATAGATAATAATAAGAGTAATGAGTATAGTTATTGTCGTTCTATCGATCATATCTGCATAATATGGTTAATAATATGAGCTAGATTGATAATAGTGAGTGTAACAAGTATAGTAATTGTCGTTCTATCGGTCATATGACCATAATATGGCTAATAATATGAGTTAGAATGATAATAATGAGTGATAAGTATAGTAATTGACGTTCTATCGATCATATAAGCATAATGTGGCTAATAATATGAGTTAGATTGATAATAATAAGAGTAATGAGTATAGTAATTGTCGTTCTATCGATCATATCTGCATAATATGGTTAATAATATGAGTTAGACTGATAATAGTGAGTGTAATAAGTATAGTAATTGTCGCTCTATCGATCATATAAGCATAATATGGCTAATAATATGAGTTAGATTGATAATAATAAGAGTAATAAGTATAGTAATTGTCGTTCTATCGATCATATAAGCATAATATGGCTAATAATATGAGTTAGATTGACAATAGTGAGTGTAATAAGTATAGTAATTGTCGTTCTATCGATCATATAAGCAGAATATGGCTAATAATATGAGTTAGATTGATAATAGTAAGACTAATGAGTATAGTAATTGTCGTACTATCGATCATATAAGCATAATGTGGCTAATAATATGAGTTAGATTGATAATAATAAGAGTAATGAGTATAGTAATTGTCGTTCTATCGATCATATCTGCATAATATGGTTAATAATATGAGTTAGATTGATAATAGTGAGTGTAATAAGTATAGTCATTGTCGCTCTATCGATCATATAAGCATAATATGGCTAATAATATGAGTTAGATAGATAATAATAAGAGTAACATGTATAGTAATTGTCGTTCTATCGATCATATAAGCATAATATGGCTAATAATATGAGTTAGATTGATAATAGTGAGTGTAATAAGTTTAGTAAATGTCGTTCTATCGATCATATAAGCATAATATAGCAATAATATGAGTTACATTGATAATAATAAGAGTAATAAGTATAGTAATTGTCGTTCTATCGATCATATCTGCATAATATGGTTAATAATATGAGTTAGATTGATAATAGTGAGTGTAATATGTATAGTTATTGTCGCTCTATCGATCATATAAGCATAATATGGCTAATAATATGAGTTAGATAGATAATAATAAGAGTAATGAGTATAGTTATTGTCGTTCTATCGATCATATCTGCATAATATGGTTAATAATATGAGTTAGATTGATAATAGTGAGTGTAATAAGTATAGTAATTGTCGTTCTATCGGTCATATGACCATAATATGGCTAATAATATGAGTTAGAATGATAATAATAAGAGTAATAAGTATAGTAATTGAGGTTCTATCGATCATATAAGCATAATGTGGCTAATAATATGAGTTAGATTGATAATAATAAGAGTAATGAGTCTAGTAATTGTCGTTCTATCGATCATATCTGCATAATATGGTTAATAATATGAGTTAGATTGATAATAGTGAGTGTAATAAGTATAGTTATTGTCGCTCTATCGATCATATAAGAGTAATATGGCTAATAATATGAGTTAGATTGATAATAATAAGAGTAACATGTATAGTAATTGTCGTTCTATCGATCATATAAGCATAATATGGCTAATAATATGAGTTAGATTGATAATAGTGAGTGTAATAAGTTTAGTAAATGTCGTTCTATCGATCATATAAGCATAATATAGCAATAATATGAGTTACATTGATAATAATAAGAGTAATAAGTATAGTAATTGTCGTTCTATCGATCATATCTGCATAATATGGGTAATAATATGAGTTAGATTGATAATAGTGAGTGTAATATGTATAGTTATTGTCGCTCTATCGATCATATAAGCGTAATATGGCTAATAATATGAGTTATGTTGATAATAATGAGAGTAACACGTATAGTAATTGTCGTTCTATCGATCATATAAGCATAATATGGCTAATAATATGAGTTAGATTGATAATAGTGAGTGTAATAAGTATAGTAATTGTCGTTCTATCGATCATATAAGCAGAATATGGCTAATAATATGAGTTAGATTGATAATAGTAAGAGTAATGAGTATAGCAATTGTCGTACTATCGATCATATAAGCATAATGTGGCTAATAATATGAGTTAGATTGATAATAATAAGATTAATGAGTATAGTAATTGTCGTTCTATCGATCATATCTGCATAATATGGTTAATAATATGAGTTAGATTGATAATAGTGAGTGTAATAAGTATAGTCATTGTCGCTCTATCGATCATATAAGCATAATATGGCTAATAATATGAGTTAGATAGATAATAATAAGAGTAATGAGTATAGTTATTGTCGTTCTATCGATCATATCTGCATAATATGGTTAATAATATGAGTTAGATTGATAATAGTGAGTGTAATAAGTATAGTAATTGTCGTTCTATCGGTCATATGACCATAATATGGCTAATAATATGAGTTAGAATGATAATGATAAGAGT
>NW_027473900.1:0-123801 GCF_050947335.1 Megachile rotundata
TTATGGCCATATTATGTGGATATGATCGATAGGACGACAATTACTATACTTATTACTCTTATTATTATCATTCTCTCTCATATTATTAGCCATATAATGCTTATATTATTGATAGAAGGACAATTACTATAGTTGTTACTCTTATTATTATCAATCTAACTCATATTATTAGCCATATTATGCTTATATGATCGATAGAAAGACAATTACTATACTTGTTACTCTTATTATTATCAATCTAACTCATATTATTGGCCATATTATGTGGATATGATCGATAGGACGACAATTACTATACTTATTACTCTTATTATTATCAATCTAACTCATATTATTGGCCATATTATGTGGATATGATCGATTGAACGACCAATTACTATACTTATTACTCTTATTGTTATCAATCTAACTCATATTATTGGCCATATTATGTGGATATGATCGATAGGACGACAATTACTATACTCATTACTCTTATTATTATCAATCTAACTCATATTATTAGCCATATTATGCTTATATTATCGATAGAACGACAATTGCTATACTTGTTACTCTTACTGTTATCAATCTAACTCATATTATTAGCCACATTATGCTTATATGATCGATAGAACGACAATTACTATACTTATTGCTCTTACTATTATCAATCTAACTCATTTTATTAGCCATATTATGCTTATATGATCGATAGTACGACAATTACTATACTTATTACTCTTATTATTATCAATCTAACTCATATTATTTCCATATTATGCAGATATGATCGATAGAACGACAATTACTATACTTATTACTCTTATTATTATCAATCTAACTCATATTATTGGCCATATTATGCTTATATTATCGAAAGAAGGACAATTACTATACTTGTTACGCTTATTATTATCAATCTAACTCATATTATTAGCCATATTATGCTTATATTATTGATAGAAGGACAATTACTATAGTTGTAACTCTTATTATTATCAATCTAACTCATATTATTAGCCATATTATGCTTATATGATCGATAGAAAGACAATTACTATACTTATTACTCTTATTATTATCAATCTATCTCATATTATTAGCCATATTATGCTTATATTATTGATAGAAGGACAATTACTATAGTTGTTACTCTTATTATTATCAATCTAACTCATATTATTAGCCATATTATGCTTATATGATCGATGGAAAGACAATTACTATACTTGTTACTCTTATTATTATCAATCTAACTCATATTATTGGCCATATTATGTGGATATGATCGATAGGACGACAATTACTATACTTATTACTCTTATTATTATCATTCTCTCTCATATTATTAGCCATATTATGCTTATATTATTGATAGAAGGACAATTACTATAGTTGTTACTCTTATTATTATCAATCTAACTCATATTATTAGCCATATTATGCTTATATGATCGATAGAAAGACAATTACTATACTTGTTACTCTTATTATTATCAATCTAACTCATATTATTGGCCATATTATGTGGATATGATCGATAGGACGACAATTACTATACTTATTACTCTTATTATTATCAATCTAACTCATATTATTGGCCATATTATGTGGATATGATCGATTGAACGACAATTACTATACTTATTACTCTTATTGTTATCAATCTAACTCATATTATTGGCCATATTATGTGGATATGATCGATAGGACGACAATTACTATACTCATTACTCTTATTATTATCAATCTAACTCATATTATTAGCCATATTATGCTTATATTATCGATAGAACGACAATTGCTATACTTGTTACTCTTACTGTTATCAATCTAACTCATATTATTAGCCACATTATGCTTATATGATCGATAGAACGACAATTACTATACTTATTGCTCTTACTATTATCAATCTAACTCATTTTATTAGCCATATTATGCTTATATGATCGATAGTACGACAATTACTATACTTATTACTCTCATTATTATCAATCTAACTCATATTATTTCCATATTATGCAGATATGATCGATAGAACGACAATTACTATACTTATTACTCTTATTATTATCAATCTAACTCATATTATTGGCCATATTATGCTTATATTATCGAAAGAAGGACAACTACTATACTTGTTACGCTTATTATTATCAATCTAACTCATATTATTAGCCATATTATGCTTATATTATTGATAGAAGGACAATTACTATAGTTGTAACTCTTATTATTATCAATCTAACTCATATTATTAGCCATATTATGCTTATATGATCGATAGAAAGACAATTACTATACTTATTACTCTTATTATTATCAATCTATCTCATATTATTAGCCATATTATGCTTATATTATTGATAGAAGGACAATTACTATAGTTGTTACTCTTATTATTATCAATCTAACTCATATTATTAGCCATATTATGCTTATATGATCGATGGAAAGACAATTACTATACTTGTTACTCTTATTATTATCAATCTAACTCATATTATTGGCCATATTATGTGAATATGATCGATAGGACGACAATTACTATACTTATTACTCTTATTATTATCAATCTAACTCATATTATTGGCCATATTATGTGGATATGATCGATAGGACGACAATTACTATACTTATTACTCTTATTATTATCAATCTAACTCATATTATTGGCCATATTATGTGGATATGATCGATTGAACGACAATTACTATACTTATTACTCTTATTGTTATCAATCTAACTCATATTATTGGCCATATTATGTGGATATGATCGATAGGACGACAATCACTATACTCATTACTCTTATTATTATCAATCTAACTCATATTATTAGCCATATTATGCTTATATGATCGATAGAAAGACAATTACTATACTTATTACTCTTATTATTATCAATCTATCTCATATTATTAGCCATATTATGCTTATATTATTGATAGAAGGACAATTACTATAGTTGTTACTCTTATTATTATCAATCTAACTCATATTATTAGCCATATTATGCTTATATGATCGATGGAAAGACAATTACTATACTTGTTACTCTTATTATTATCAATCTAACTCATATTATTGGCCATATTATGTGGATATGATCGATAGGACGACAATTACTATACTTATTACTCGTATTATTATCATTCTCTCTCATATTATTAGCCATATTATGCTTATATTATTGATAGAAGGACAATTACTATAGTTGTTACTCTTATTATTATCAATCTAACTCATATTATTAGCCATATTATGCTTATATGATCGATAGAAAGACAATTACTATACTTGTTACTCTTATTATTATCAATCTAACTCATATTATTGGCCATATTATGTGGATATGATCGATAGGACGACAATTACTATACTTATTACTCTTATTATTATCAATCTAACTCATATTATTGGCGATATTATGTGGATATGATCGATTGAACGACAATTACTATACTTATTACTCTTACTATTATCAATCGAACACATATTATTAGCCATATTATGCTTATATGATCGATAGAACGACAATTACTATACTTGTTACGCTTATTATTATCAATCTAACTCATATTATTAGCCATATTATGCTTATATTATCGATAGAAGGACAATTACTATAGTTGTTACTCTTATTATTATCAATCTAACTCATATTATTAGCCATATTATGCTTATATGATCGATAGAAAGACAATTACTATACTTGTTACTCTTATTATTATCAATCAAACTCATATTATTGGCCATATTATGTGGATATGATCGATAGGACGACAATTACTATACTTATTACTCTTATTATTATCAATCTAACTCATATTATTGGCCATATTATGTGGATATGATCGATAGGACGACAATTACTATACTTATTACTCTTATTATTATCAATCTAACTCATATTATTGGCCATATTATGTGGATATGATCGATTGAACGACAATTACTATACTTATTACTCTTATTGTTATCAATCTAACTCATATTATTGGCCATATTATGTGGATATGATCGATAGGACGACAATTACTATACTCATTACTCTTATTATTATCAATCTAACTCATATTATTAGCCATATTATGCTTATATTATCGATAGAACGACAATTGCTATACTTGTTACTCTTACTGTTATCAATCTAACTCATATTATTAGCCACATTATGCTTATATGATCGATAGAACGACAATTACTATACTTATTGCTCTTACTATTATCAATCTAACTCATTTTATTAGCCATATTATGCTTATATGATCGATAGTACGACAATTACTATACTTATTACTCTTATTATTATCAATCTAACTCATATTATTTCCATATTATGCAGATATGATCGATAGAACGACAATTACTATACTTATTACTCTTATTATTATCAATCTAACTCATATTATTGGCCATATTATGCTTATATTATCGAAAGAAGGACAATTACTATACTTGTTACGCTTATTATTATCAATCTAACTCATATTATTAGCCATATTATGCTTATATTATTGATAGAAGGACAATTACTATAGTTGTAACTCTTATTATTATCAATCTAACTCATATTATTAGCCATATTATGCTTATATGATCGATAGAAAGACAATTACTATACTTATTACTCTTATTATTATCAATCTATCTCATATTATTAGCCATATTATGCTTATATTATTGATAGAAGGACAATTACTATAGTTGTTACTCTTATTATTATCAATCTAACTCATATTATTAGCCATATTATGCTTATATGATCGATGGAAAGACAATTACTATACATGTTACTCTTATTATTATCAATCTAACTCATATTATTGGCCATATTATGTGGATATGATCGATAGGACGACAATTACTATACTTATTACTCTTATTATTATCAATCTAACTCATATTATTGGCCATATTATGTGGATATGATCGATAGGACGACAATTACTATACTTATTACTCTTATTATTATCAATCTAACTCATATTATTGGCCATATTATGTGGATATGATCGATTGAACGACAATTACTATACTTATTACTCTTATTGTTATCAATCTAACTCATATTATTGGCCATATTATGTGGATATGATCGATAGGACGACAATCACTATACTCATTACTCTTATTATTATCAATCTAACTCATATTATTAGCCATATTATGCTTATATTATCGATAGAACGACAATTGCTATACTTGTTACTCTTACTGTTATCAATCTAACTCATATTATTAGCCACATTATGCTTATATGATCGATTGAACGACAATTACTATACTTATTGCTCTTACTATTATCAATCTAACTCATATTATTAGCCATATTATGCTTATATGATCGATAGTACGACAATTACTATACTTATTACTCTTATTATTATCAATCTAACTCATATTATTTCCATATTATGCAGATATGATCGATAGAACGACAATTACTATACTTATTACTCTTATTATTATCAATCTAACTCATATTATTGGCCATATTATGCTTATATTATCGAAAGAAGGACAATTACTATACTTGTTACGCTTATTATTATCAATCTAACTCATATTATTAGCCATATTATGCTTATATGATCGATGGAAAGACAATTACTATACTTGTTACTCTTATTATTATCAATCTAACTCATATTATTGGCCATATTATGTGGATATGATCGATAGGACGACAATTACTATACTTATTACTCTTATTATTATCAATCTAACTCATATTATTGGCCATATTATGCTTATATTATCGATAGAACGACAATTACTATACTTATTACTCTTACTATTATCAATCTAACTCATATTATTAGCCATATTATGCTTATATTATCGATGGAACGACAATTACTATACTTGTTACTCTTATTATTATCAATCTAACTCATATTATTAGCCATATTATGCTTATATGATCGATAGAACGACAATTACTATACTTATTACTATTATTATTATCAATCTAACTCATATTATTGGCCATATTATGCTTATATTATCGAAAGAAGGACAATTACTATACTTGTTACGCTTATTATTATCAATCTAACTCATATTATTAGCCATATTATGCTTACATTATTGATAGAAGGACAATTACTATAGTTGTTACTCCTTTTATTATCAATCTAACATATATTATTAGCCATATTATGCTTATATGATCGATAGAAAGACAATTACTATACTTGTTACTCTTATTATTATCAATCTAACTCATATTATTGGCCATATTATGTGGATATGATCGATAGGACGACAATTACTATACTTATTACTCTTATTATTATCAATCTTTCTCATATTATTAGCCATATTATGCTTATATTATTGATAGAAGGACAATTACTATAGTTGTAACTCTTATTATTATCAATCTAACTCATATTATTAGCCATATTATGCTTATATGATCGATAGAAAGACAATTACTATACTTATTACTCTTATTATTATCAATCTAACTCATATTATTGGCCATATTATGTGGATATGATCGATAGGACGACAATTACTATACTTATTACTCTTATTATTATCAATCTAACTCATATTATTGGCCATATTATGTGGATATGATCGATTGAACGACAATTACTATACTTATTACTCTTACTATTATCAATCGAACACATATTATTAGCCATATTATGCTTATATGATCGATAGAACGACAATTACTATACTTATTACTCTTATTATTATTAATCTAACTCATATTATTAACCATATTATGCAGATATGATCGATAGAACGACAGTTACTATACTTATTACTCTTACTATTATCAATCTAACTCATATTATTAGCCATATTATGCTTATATTATCGATAGAACGACAATTGCTATACTTGTTACTCTTACTGTTATCAATCTAACTCATATTATTAGCCACATTATGCTTATATGATCGATTGAACGACAATTACTATACTTATTACTCTTACTACTATCAATCTAACTCATATTATTAGCCATATTATTCTTATATTATCGATAGAACGACAATTACTATACTTGTTACTCTTATTATTATCAATCTAACTCATATTATTAGCCATATTATGCTTATATGATCGATAGAACGACAATTACTATACTTATTACTCTTATTATTATCAATCTAACTCATATTATTGGCCATATTATGCTTATATTATCGAAAGAAGGACAATTACTATACTTGTTACGCTTATTATTATCAATCTAACTCATATTATTAGCCGTATTATGCTTATATTATTGATAGAAGGACAATTACTATAGTTGTTACTCTTATTATTATCAATCTAACTCATATTATTGGCCATATTATGTGGATATGATCGATTGAACGACAATTACTATACTTATTACTCTTACTATTATCAATCGAACACATATTATTAGCCATATTATGCTTATATGATCGATAGAACGACAATTACTATACTTGTTACGCTTATTATTATCAATCTAACTCATATTATTAGCCATATTATGCTTATATGATCGATAGAAAGACAATTACTATACTTGTTACTCTTATTATTATCAATCTAACTCATATTATTGGCCATATTATGTGGATATGATCGATAGGACGACAATTACTATACTTATTACTCTTATTATTATCAATCTAACTCATATTATTGGCCATATTATGCTTATATTATCGATAGAACGACAATTACTATACTTATTACTCTTACTATTATCAATCTAACTCATACTATTAGCCATATTATGCTTATATTATCGATGGAACGACAATTACTATACTTGTTACTCTTATTATTATCAATCTAACTCATATCATTAGCCATATTATGCTTATATGATCGATAGAACGACAATTACTATACTTATTACTCTTATTATTATCAATCTAACTCATATTATTGGCCATATTATGCTTATATTATCGAAAGAAGGACAATTACTATACTTGTTACGCTTATTATTATCAATCTAACTCATATTATTAGCCATATTATGCTTATATTATTGATAGAAGGACAATTACTATAGCTGTTACTCTTATTATTATCAATCTAACTCATATTATTAGCCATATTATGCTTATATGATCGATAGAAAGACAATTACTATACTTGTTACTCTTATTGTTATCAATCTAACTCATATTATTGGCCATATTATGTGGATATGATCGATAGGACGACAATTACTATACTTATTACTCTTATTATTATCATTCTTTCTCATATTATTAGCCATATTATGCTTATGTTGTTGATAGAAGGACAATTACTATAGTTGTTACTCTTATTACTATCAATCTAACTCATACTATTAGCCATATTATGCTTATATTATCGATGGAACGACAATTACTATACTTGTTACTCTTATTATTATCAATCTAACTCATATCATTAGCCATATTATGCTTATATGATCGATAGAACGACAATTACTATACTTATTACTCTTATTATTATCAATCTAACTCATATTATTGGCCATATTATGCTTATATTATCGAAAGAAGGACAATTACTATACTTGTTACGCTTATTATTATCAATCTAACTCATATTATTAGCCATATTATGCTTATATTATTGATAGAAGGACAATTACTATAGCTGTTACTCTTATTATTATCAATCTAACTCATATTATTAGCCATATTATGCTTATATGATCGATAGAAAGACAATTACTATACTTGTTACTCTTATTGTTATCAATCTAACTCATATTATTGGCCATATTATGTGGATATGATCGATAGGACGACAATTACTATACTTATTACTCTTATTATTATCATTCTTTCTCATATTATTAGCCATATTATGCTTATGTTATTGATAGAAGGACAATTACTATAGTTGTTACTCTTATTACTATCAATCTAACTCATATTATTAGCCATATTATGCTTATATGATCGATAGAAAGACAATTACTATACTTGTTACTCTTATTATTATCAATCTAACTCATATTATTGGCCATATTATGTGGATATGATCGATAGGACGACAATTACTATACTTATTACTCTTATTATTATCAATCTAACTCATATTATTGGCCATATTATGTGGATATGATCGATTGAACGACAATTACTATACTTATTACTCTTACTATTATCAATCGAACACATATTATTAGCCATATTATGGTTATATTATCGATAGAAGGACAATTACTATAGTTGTTACTCTTATTATTATCAATCTAACTCATATTATTAGCCATATTATGCTTATATGATCGATAGAAAGACAATTACTATACTTGTTACTCTTATTATTATCAATCAAACTCATATTATTGGCCATATTATGTGGATATGATCGATAGGACGACAATTACTATACTTATTACTCTTATTATTATCAATCTAACTCATATTATTGGCCATATTATGTGGATATGATCGATAGGACGACAATTACTATACTTATTACTCTTATTATTATCAATCTAACTCATATTATTGGCCATATTATGTGGATATGATCGATTGAACGACAATTACTATACTTATTACTCTTATTGTTATCAATCTAACTCATATTATTGGCCATATTATGTGGATATGATCGATAGGACGACAATTACTATACTCATTACTCTTATTATTATCAATCTAACTCATATTATTAGAGATATTATGCTTATATTATCGATAGAACGACAATTGCTATACTTGTTACTCTTACTGTTATCAATCTAACTCATATTATTAGCCACATTATGCTTATATGATCGATTGAACGACAATTACTATACATATTGCTCTTACTATTATCAATCTAACTCATATTATTAGCCATATTATGCTTATATGATCGATAGTACGACAATTACTATACTTATTACTCTTATTATTATCAATCTAACTCATATTATTTCCATATTATGCAGATATGATCGATAGAACGACAATTACTATACTTATTACTCTTATTATTATCAATCTAACTCATATTATTGGCCATATTATGCTTATATTATCGAAAGAAGGACAATTACTATACTTGTTACGCTTATTATTATCAATCTAACTCATATTATTAGCCATATTATGCTTATATTATTGATAGAAGGACAATTACTATAGTTGTTACTCTTATTATTATCAATCTAACTCATATTATTAGCCATATTATGCTTATATGATCGATAGAAGGACAATTACTATACTTGTTACTCTTATTATTTTCAATCTAACTCATATTATTGGCCATATTATGTGGATATGATCGATAGGACGACAATTACTATACTTATTACTCTTATTATTATCAATCTATCTCATATTATTAGCCATATTATGCTTATATTATTGATAGAAGGACAATTACTATAGTTGTTACTCTTATTATTATCAATCTAACTCATATTATTAGCCATATTATGCTTATATGATCGATGGAAAGACAATTACTATACTTGTTACTCTTATTATTATCAATCTAACTCATATTATTGGCCATATTATGTGGATATGATCGATAGGACGACAATTACTATACTTATTACTCTTATTATTATCAATCTAACTCATATTATTGGCCATATTATGCTTATATTATCGATAGAACGACAATTACTATACTTATTACTCTTACTATTATCAATCTAACTCATATTATTAGCCATATTATGCTTATATTATCGATGGAACGACAATTACTATACTTGTTACTCTTATTATTATCAATCTAACTCATATTATTAGCCATATTATGCTTATATGATCGATAGAACGACAATTACTATACTTATTACTCTTATTATTATCAATCTAACTCATATTATTGGCCATATTATGCTTATATTATCGAAAGAAGGACAATTACTATACTTGTTACGCTTATTATTATCAATCTAACTCATATTATTAGCCATATTATGCTTACATTATTGATAGAAGGACAATTACTATAGTTGTTACTCCTTTTATTATCAATCTAACATATATTATTAGCCATATTATGCTTATATGATCGATAGAAAGACAATTACTATACTTGTTACTCTTATTATTATCAATCTAACTCATATTATTGGCCATATTATGTGGATATGATCGATAGGACGACAATTACTATACTTATTACTCTTATTATTATCAATCTTTCTCATATTATTAGCCATATTATGCTTATATTATTGATAGAAGGACAATTACTATAGTTGTTACTCTTATTATTATCAATCTAACTCATATTATTAGCCATATTATGCTTATATGATCGATAGAAAGACAATTACTATACTTGCTACTCTTATTATTATCAATCTAACTCATATTATTGGCCATATTATGTGGATATGATCGATAGGACGACAATTACTATACTTATTACTCTTATTATTATCAATCTAACTCATATTATTGGCCATATTATGTGGATATGATCGATTGAACGACAATTACTATACTTATTACTCTTACTATTATCAATCGAACACATATTATTAGCCATATTATGCTTATATGATCGATAGAACGACAATTACTATACTTATTACTCTTATTATTATTAATCTAACTCATATTATTAACCATATTATGCAGATATGATCGATAGAACGACAGTTACTATACTTATTACTCTTACTATTATCAATCTAACTCATATTATTAGCCATATTATGCTTATATTATCGATAGAACGACAATTGCTATACTTGTTACTCTTACTGTTATCAATCTAACTCATATTATTAGCCACATTATGCTTATATGATCGATTGAACGACAATTACTATACTTATTACTCTTACTATTATCAATCTAACTCATATTATTAGCCATATTATTCTTATATTATCGATAGAACGACAATTACTATACTTGTTACTCTTATTATTATCAATCTAACTCATATTATTAGCCATATTATGCTTATATGATCGATAGAACGACAATTACTATACTTATTACTCTTATTATTATCAATCTAACTCATATTATTGGCCATATTATGCTTATATTATCGAAAGAAGGACAATTACTATACTTGTTACGCTTATTATTATCAATCTAACTCATATTATTAGCCATATTATGCTTATATTATTGATAGAAGGACAATTACTATAGTTGTTACTCCTATTATTATCAATCTAACTCATATTATTAGCCATATTATGCTTATATGATCGATGGAAAGACAATTACTATACTTGTTACTCTTATTATTATCAATCTAACTCATATTATTGGCCATATTATGTGGATATGATCGATAGGACGACAATTACTATACTCATTACTCTTATTATTATCAATCTAACTCATATTATTGGCCATATTATGCAGATATGATCGATAGAACGACAATTACTATACTTATTACTCTTACTATTATCAATCTAACTCATATTATTAGCCATATTATGCTTATATTATCGACAGAACGACAATTACTATACCTGTTACTCTTATTATTATCAATCTAACTCATATTATTAGCCATATTATGCTTATATGATCGATAGAACGACAATTACTATACTTATTACTCTTATTATTATCAATCTAACTCATATTATTAGCCATATTATGCTTATATTATCGATAGAAGGACAATTACTATATTTGTTACTCTTATTATTATCAATCTAACTCATATTATTAGCCGTATTATGCTTATATGATCGATAGAAAGACAATTACTATACTTGTTACTCTTATTATTTTCAATCTAACTCATATTATTGGCCATATTATGTGGATATGATCGATAGGACGACAATTACTATACTTATTACTCTTATTATTATCAATCTATCTCATATTATTAGCCATATTATGCTTATATTATTGATAGAAGGACAATTACTATAGTTGTTACTCTTATTATTATCAATCTAACTCATATTATTAGCCATATTATGCTTATATGATCGATAGAAAGACAATTACTATACTTGTTACTCTTATTATTATCAATCTAACTCATATTATTGGCCATATTATGTGGATATGATCGATAGGACGACAATTACTATACTTATTACTCTTATTATTATCAATCTAACTCATATTATTCGCCATAATATGTGGATATGATCGATTGAACGACAATTACTATACTTATTACTCTTACTATTATCAATCGAACACATATTATTAGCCATATTATGCTTATATGATCGATAGAACGACAATTACTATACTTGTTACGCTTATTATTATCAATCTAACTCATATTATTAGCCATATTATGCTTATATTATCGATAGAAGGACAATTACTATACTTATTACTCTTATTATTATCAATCTAACTCATATTATTGGCCATATTATGCTTATATTATCGAAAGAAGGACAATTACTATACTTGTTACGCTTATTATTATCAATCTAACTCATATTATTAGCCATATTATGCTTATATTATTGATAGAAGGACAATTACTATAGCTGTTACTCTTATTATTATCAATCTAACTCATATTATTAGCCATATTATGTGGATATGATCGATTGAACGACAATTACTATACTTATTACTCTTATTGTTATCAATCTAACTCATATTATTGGCCATATTATGTGGATATGATCGATAGGACGACAATTACTATACTCATTACTCTTATTATTATCAATCTAACTCATATTATTAGCCATATTATGCTTATATTATCGATAGAACGACAATTGCTATACTTGTTACTCTTACTGTTATCAATCTAACTCATATTATTAGCCACATTATGCTTATATGATCGATTGAACGACAATTACTATACATATTGCTCTTACTATTATCAATCTAACTCATATTATTAGCCATATTATGCTTATATGATCGATAGTACGACAATTACTATACTTATTACTCTTATTATTATCAATCTAACTCATATTATTTCCATATTATGCAGATATGATCGATAGAACGACAATTACTATACTTATTACTCTTATTATTATCAATCTAACTCATATTATTGGCCATATTATGCTTATATTATCGAAAGAAGGACAATTACTATACTTGTTACGCTTATTATTATCAATCTAACTCATATTATTAGCCATATTATGCTTATATTATTGATAGAAGGACAATTACTATAGTTGTTACTCTTATTATTATCAATCTAACTCATATTATTAGCCATATTATGCTTATATGATCGATAGAAAGACAATTACTATACTTGTTACTCTTATTATTATCAATCTAACTCATATTATTGGCCATATTATGTGGATATGATCGATAGGACGACAATTACTATACTTATTACTCTTATTATTATCAATCTAACTCATATTATTGGCCATATTATGTGGATATGATCGATTGAACGACAATTACTATACTTATTACTCTTACTATTATCAATCGAACACATATTATTAGCCATATTATGCTTATATTATCGATAGAAGGACAATTACTATAGTTGTTACTCTTATTATTATCAATCTAACTCATATTATTAGCCATATTATGCTTATATGATCGATAGAAAGACAATTACTATACTTGTTACTCTTATTATTATCAATCAAACTCATATTATTGGCCATATTATGTGGATATGATCGATAGGACGACAATTACTATACTTATTACTCTTATTATTATCAATCTAACTCATATTATTGGCCATATTATGTGGATATGATCGATAGGACGACAATTACTATACTTATTACTCTTATTATTATCAATCTAACTCATATTATTGGCCATATTATGTGGATATGATCGATTGAACGACAATTACTATACTTATTACTCTTATTGTTATCAATCTAACTCATATTATTGGCCATATTATGTGGATATGATCGATAGGACGACAATTACTATACTCATTACTCTTATTATTATCAATCTAACTCATATTATTAGCCATATTATGCTTATATTATCGATAGAACGACAATTGCTATACTTGTTACTCTTACTGTTATCAATCTAACTCATATTATTAGCCACATTATGCTTATATGATCGATTGAACGACAATTACTATACATATTGCTCTTACTATTATCAATCTAACTCATATTATTAGCCATATTATGCTTATATGATCGATAGTACGACAATTACTATACTTATTACTCTTATTATTATCAATCTAACTCATATTATTTCCATATTATGCAGATATGATCGATAGAACGACAATTACTATACTTATTACTCTTATTATTATCAATCTAACTCATATTATTGGCCATATTATGCTTATATTATCGAAAGAAGGACAATTACTATACTTGTTACGCTTATTATTATCAATCTAACTCATATTATTAGCCATATTATGCTTATATTATTGATAGAAGGACAATTACTATAGTTGTTACTCTTATTATTATCAATCTAACTCATATTATTAGCCATATTATGCTTATATGATCGATAGAAAGACAATTACTATACTTGTTACTCTTATTATTTTCAATCTAACTCATATTATTGGCCATATTATGTGGATATGATCGATAGGACGACAATTACTATACTTATTACTCTTATTATTATCAATCTATCTCATATTATTAGCCATATTATGCTTATATTATTGATAGAAGGACAATTACTATAGTTGTTACTCTTATTATTATCAATCTAACTCATATTATTAGCCATATTATGCTTATATGATCGATGGAAAGACAATTACTATACTTGTTACTCTTATTATTATCAATCTAACTCATATTATTGGCCATATTATGTGGATATGATCGATAGGACGACAATTACTATACTTATTACTCTTATTATTATCAATCTAACTCATATTATTGGCCATATTATGCTTATATTATCGATAGAACGACAATTACTATACTTATTACTCTTACTATTATCAATCTAACTCATATTATTAGCCATATTATGCTTATATTATCGATGGAA
Source organism: Megachile rotundata (assembly GCF_050947335.1). Classification (NCBI taxonomy): domain Eukaryota; kingdom Metazoa; phylum Arthropoda; class Insecta; order Hymenoptera; family Megachilidae; genus Megachile; species Megachile rotundata. Next base: position 15,882 of record NW_027473900.1, read on the forward strand.
CGACAATTACTATACTTGTTACTCTTATTATTATCAATCTAACTCATATTATTAGCCATATTATGCTTATATGATCGATAGAACGACAATTACTATACTTATTACTCTTATTATTATCAATCTAACTCATATTATTGGCCATATTATGCTTATATTATCGAAAGAAGGACAATTACTATACTTGTTACGCTTATTATTATCAATCTAACTCATATTATTAGCCATATTATGCTTACATTATTGATAGAAGGACAATTACTATAGTTGTTACTCCTTTTATTATCAATCTAACATATATTATTAGCCATATTATGCTTATATGATCGATAGAAAGACAATTACTATACTTGTTACTCTTATTATTATCAATCTAACTCATATTATTGGCCATATTATGTGGATATGATCGATACTACGACAATTACTATACTTATTACTCTTATTATTATCAATCTTTCTCATATTATTAGCCATATTATGCTTATATTATTGATAGAAGGACAATTACTATAGTTGTTACTCTTATTATTATCAATCTAACTCATATTATTAGCCATATTATGCTTATATGATCGATAGAAAGACAATTACTATACTTGCTACTCTTATTATTATCAATCTAACTCATATTATTGGCCATATTATGTGGATATGATCGATAGGACGACAATTACTATACTTATTACTCTTATTATTATCAATCTAACTCATATTATTGGCCATATTATGTGGATATGATCGATTGAACGACAATTACTATACTTATTACTCTTACTATTATCAATCGAACACATATGATTAGCCATATTATGCTTATATGATCGATAGAACGACAATTACTATACTTATTACTCTTATTATTATTAATCTAACTCATATTATTAACCATATTATGCAGATATGATCGATAGAACGACAGTTACTATACTTATTACTCTTACTATTATCAATCTAACTCATATTATTAGCCATATTATGCTTATATTATCGATAGAACGACAATTGCTATACTTGTTACTCTTACTGTTATCAATCTAACTCATATTATTAGCCACATTATGCTTATATGATCGATTGAACGACAATTACTATACTTATTACTCTTACTATTATCAATCTAACTCATATTATTAGCCATATTATTCTTATATTATCGATAGAACGACAATTACTATACTTGTTACTCTTATTATTATCAATCTAACTCATATTATTAGCCATATTATGCTTATATGATCGATAGAACGACAATTACTATACTTATTACTCTTATTATTATCAATCTAACTCATATTATTGGCCATATTATGCTTATATTATCGAAAGAAGGACAATTACTATACTTGTTACGCTTATTATTATCAATCTAACTCATATTATTAGCCATATTATGCTTATATTATTGATAGAAGGACAATTACTATAGTTGTTACTCTTATTATTATCAATCTAACTCATATTATTAGCCATATTATGCTTATATCATCGATAGAAAGACAATTACTATACTTGTTACTCTTATTATTATCAATCTAACTCATATTATTGGCCATATTATGTGGATATGATCGATAGGACGACAATTACTATACTTATTACTCTTATTATTATCAATCTAACTCATATTATTGGCCATATTATGTGGATATGATCGATTGAACGACAATTACCATACTTATTACTCTTACTATTATCAATCGAACACATATTATTAGCCATATTATGCTTATATGATCGATAGAACGACAATTACTATACTTATTACTCTTATTATTATCAATCTATCTCATATTATTAGCCATATTATGCTTATATTATTGATAGAAGGACAATTGCTATAGTTGTTACTCTTATTATTATCAATCTAACTCATATTATTAGCCATATTATGCTTATATGATCGATGGAAAGACAATTACTATACTTGTTACTCTTATTATTATCAATCTAACTCATATTATTGGCCATATTATGTGGATATGATCGATAGGACGACAATTACTATACTCATTACTCTTATTATTATCAATCTAACTCATATTATTGGCCATATTATGCAGATATGATCGATAGAACGACAATTACTATACTTATTACTCTTACTATTATCAATCTAACTCATATTATTAGCCATATTATGCTTATATTATCGACAGAACGACAATTACTATACCTGTTACTCTTATTATTATCAATCTAACTCATATTATTAGCCATATTATGCTTATATGATCGATAGAACGACAATTACTATACTTATTACTCTTATTATTATCAATCTAACTCATATTATTAGCCATATTATGCTTACATTATTGATAGAAGGACAATTACTATAGTTGTTACTCCTTTTATTATCAATCTAACATATATTATTAGCCATATTATGCTTATATGATCGATAGAAAGACAATTACTATACTTGTTACTCTTATTATTATCAATCTAACTCATATTATTGGCCATATTATGTGGATATGATCGATACTACGACAATTACTATACTTATTACTCTTATTATTATCAATCTTTCTCATATTATTAGCCATATTATGCTTATATTATTGATAGAAGGACAATTACTATAGTTGTTACTCTTATTATTATCAATCTAACTCATATTATTAGCCATATTATGCTTATATGATCGATAGAAAGACAATTACTATACTTGCTACTCTTATTATTATCAATCTAACTCATATTATTGGCCATATTATGTGGATATGATCGATAGGACGACAATTACTATACTTATTACTCTTATTATTATCAATCTAACTCATATTATTGGCCATATTATGTGGATATGATCGATTGAACGACAATTACTATACTTATTACTCTTACTATTATCAATCGAACACATATGATTAGCCATATTATGCTTATATGATCGATAGAACGACAATTACTATACTTATTACTCTTATTATTATTAATCTAACTCATATTATTAACCATATTATGCAGATATGATCGATAGAACGACAGTTACTATACTTATTACTCTTACTATTATCAATCTAACTCATATTATTAGCCATATTATGCTTATATTATCGATAGAACGACAATTGCTATACTTGTTACTCTTACTGTTATCAATCTAACTCATATTATTAGCCACATTATGCTTATATGATCGATTGAACGACAATTACTATACTTATTACTCTTACTATTATCAATCTAACTCATATTATTAGCCATATTATTCTTATATTATCGATAGAACGACAATTACTATACTTGTTACTCTTATTATTATCAATCTAACTCATATTATTAGCCATATTATGCTTATATGATCGATAGAACGACAATTACTATACTTATTACTCTTATTATTATCAATCTAACTCATATTATTGGCCATATTATGCTTATATTATCGAAAGAAGGACAATTACTATACTTGTTACGCTTATTATTATCAATCTAACTCATATTATTAGCCATATTATGCTTATATTATTGATAGAAGGACAATTACTATAGTTGTTACTCTTATTATTATCAATCTAACTCATATTATTAGCCATATTATGCTTATATCATCGATAGAAAGACAATTACTATACTTGTTACTCTTATTATTATCAATCTAACTCATATTATTGGCCATATTATGTGGATATGATCGATAGGACGACAATTACTATACTTATTACTCTTATTATTATCAATCTAACTCATATTATTGGCCATATTATGTGGATATGATCGATTGAACGACAATTACCATACTTATTACTCTTACTATTATCAATCGAACACATATTATTAGCCATATTATGCTTATATGATCGATAGAACGACAATTACTATACTTATTACTCTTATTATTATCAATCTATCTCATATTATTAGCCATATTATGCTTATATTATTGATAGAAGGACAATTGCTATAGTTGTTACTCTTATTATTATCAATCTAACTCATATTATTAGCCATATTATGCTTATATGATCGATGGAAAGACAATTACTATACTTGTTACTCTTATTATTATCAATCTAACTCATATTATTGGCCATATTATGTGGATATGATCGATAGGACGACAATTACTATACTCATTACTCTTATTATTATCAATCTAACTCATATTATTGGCCATATTATGCAGATATGATCGATAGAACGACAATTACTATACTTATTACTCTTACTATTATCAATCTAACTCATATTATTAGCCATATTATGCTTATATTATCGACAGAACGACAATTACTATACCTGTTACTCTTATTATTATCAATCTAACTCATATTATTAGCCATATTATGCTTATATGATCGATAGAACGACAATTACTATACTTATTACTCTTATTATTATCAATCTAACTCATATTATTAGCCATATTATGCTTATATTATCGATAGAAGGACAATTACTATATTTGTTACTCTTATTATTATCAATCTAACTCATATTATTAGCCGTATTATGCTTATATGATCGATAGAAAGACAATTACTATACTTGTTACTCTTATTATTTTCAATCTAACTCATATTATTGGCCATATTATGTGGATATGATCGATAGGACGACAATTACTATACTTATTACTCTTATTATTATCAATCTATCTCATATTATTAGCCATATTATGCTTATATTATTGATAGAAGGACAATTACTATAGTTGTTACTCTTATTATTATCAATCTAACTCATATTATTAGCCATATTATGCTTATATGATCGATAGAAAGACAATTACTATACTTGTTACTCTTATTATTATCAATCTAACTCATATTATTGGCCATATTATGTGGATATGATCGATAGGACGACAATTACTATACTTATTACTCTTATTATTATCAATCTAACTCATATTATTCGCCATAATATGTGGATATGATCGATTGAACGACAATTACTATACTTATTACTCTTACTATTATCAATCGAACACATATTATTAGCCATATTATGCTTATATGATCGATAGAACGACAATTACTATACTTGTTACGCTTATTATTATCAATCTAACTCATATTATTAGCCATATTATGCTTATATTATCGATAGAAGGACAATTACTATAGTTGTTACTCTTATTATTATCAATCTAACTCATATTATTAGCCATATTATGCTTATATGATCGATAGAAAGACAATTACTATACTTGTTACTCTTATTATTATCAATCAAACTCATATTATTGGCCATATTATGTGGATATGATCGATAGGACGACAATTACTATACTTATTACTCTTATTATTATCAACCTAACTCATATTATTGGCCATATTATGTGGATATGATCGATAGGACGACAATTACTATACTCATTACTCTTATTATTATCAATCTAACTCATATTATTAACCATATTATGCTTATATTATCGATAGAACGGCAATTGCTATACTTGTTACTTTTATTATTATCAATCTAACTCATATTATTAGCCATATTATGCTTATATGATCGATAGAACGACAAATACTATACTTATTACTCTTATTATTATCAATCTAACTCATATTATTAGCCATATTATGCTTATATGATCGATTGAACGACAATTACTATACTTGTTACTCTTATTATTATCAATCTAACTCATATTATTGGCCATATTATGTGGATATGATCGATAGGACGACAATTACTATACTTATTACTCTTATTATTATCAATCTAACTCATATTATTGGCCATATTATGTGGATATGGTCGATAGGACGACAATTACTATACTTATTACTCTTACTATTATCAATCGAACACATATTATTAGCCATATTATGCTTATATGATCGATAGAACGACAATTACTATACTTATTACTCTTATTATTATCAATCTAACTCATATTATTAACCATATTATGCAGATATGATCGATAGAACGACAGTTACTATACTTATTACTCTTACTATTATCAATCTAACTCATATTATTAGCCATATTATGCTTATATTATCGATAGAACGACAATTGCTATACTTGTTACTCTTACTGTTATCAATCTAACTCATATTATTAGCCACATTATGCTTATATGATCGATTGAACGACAATTACTATACTTATTACTCTTACTATTATCAATCTAACTCATATTATTAGCCATATTATTCTTATATTATCGATAGAACGACAATTACTATACTTGTTACTCTTATTATTATCAATCTAACTCATATTATTAGCCATATTATGCTTATATGATCGATTGAACGACAATTACTATACTTATTACTCTTACTATTATCAATCTAACTCATATTATTAGCCATATTATGCTTATATGATCGATAGTACGGCAATTGCTATACTTATTACTCTTATTATTATCAATCTAACTCATATTATTTCCATATTATGCTTATATGATCGATAGAACGACAATTACTATACTTATTACTCTTATTATTATCAATCTAACTCATATTATTAGCCATATTATGCTTATACGATCGATAGAACGACAATTACTATACTTATTACTCTTATTATTATCAATCTAACTCATATTATTAACCATATTATGCAGATATGATCGATAGAACGACAATTACTATACTTATTACTCTTACTATTATCAATCTAACTCATATTATTAGCCATATTATGCTTATATTATCGATAGAACGACAATTGCTATACTTGTTACTCTTACTGTTATCAATCTAACTCATATTATTAGCCACATTATGCTTATATGATCGATTGAACGACAATTACTATACTTATTACTCTTACTATTATCAATCTAACTCATATTATTAGCCATATTATGCTTATATGATCGATAGAACGACAATTACTATACTTATTACTCTTACTATTATCAATCTAACTCACATTATTAGCCATAGTGTGCTTATATTATCGATAGAACGACAATTACTATACTGGTTACTCTTATTATTATCAATCTAACTCATATTATTAGCCATATTATGCTTATACGATCGATAGAAAGACAATTACTATACTTCTTACTCTTATTATTATAAATCTAACTCATATTATTAGCCATATTATGCTTATATGATCGATAGAACGACAATTACTATACTTATTGCTCTTACTATTATCAATCTAACTCATATTATTAGCCATATTATGCTTATATTATCGATAGAGCGACAATTACTACACTTGTTACTCTTATTATTATCAATCTAACTCATATTATTTCCACATTATGCACATATGATCGATAGAACGACAATTACTATACTTATTACTCTTACTATTATCAATCTAACTCATATTATTAGCCATATTATGCTTATATTATCGATAGAACGACAATTACTATACCTGTTACTCTTATTATTATCAATCTAACTCATATTATTAACCATATTATGCAGATATGATCGATAGATCGACAATTAGTATACTTATTACTCTTACTATTATCAATCTAACTCATATTATTAGCCATATTATGCTTATGTGATCGATAGAACGACAATTACTATACTTGTTACTCTTATTATTATCAATCTAACTCATATTATTTCCATATAATGCACATATGATCGATAGAACGACAATTACTATACTTTTTACTCTTACTATTATCAATCTAACTCATATTATTAGCCATATTATGCTTATATTATCGATAGAACGACAATTACTATACCTGTTACTCTTATTATTATCAATCTAACTCATATTATTAGCCATATTATGCTTATATGATCGATTGAACGACAATTACTATACTTGTTACTCTTATTATTATCAATCTAACTCATATTATTGGCCATATTATGTGGATATGATCGATAGGACGACAATTACTATACTTATTACTCTTACTATTTTCAATCTAACTCATATTATTAGCCATATTATGCTTATATTATCGATAGAACGACAATTGCTATACTTGTTACTCTTACTGTTATCAATCTAACTCATATTATTAGCCACATTATGCTTATATGATCGATTGAACGACAATTACTATACTTATTGCTCTTACTATTATCAATCTAACTCATATTATTAGCCATATTATGCTTATATGATCGATAGTACGACAATTACTATACTTATTACTCTTATTATTATCAATCTAACTCATATTATTGGCCATATTATGCTTATATTACCGATAGAACGACAATTACTATACTTGTTACTCTTATTATTATCAATCTAACTCATATTATTAGCCATATTATGCTTATATGATCGATAGAACGACAATTACTATACTTATTACTCTTATTATTATCAATCTAACTCATATTATTGGCCATATTATGCTTATATTATCGAAAGAAGGACAATTACTATACTTGTTACGCTTATTATTATCATTCTAACTCATATTATTAGCCATATTATGCTTATATTATTGAGAGAAGGACAATTACTATAGTTGTTACTCTTATTATTATCAATCTAACTCATATTATTAGCCATATTATGCTTATATGATCGATAGAAAGACAATTACTATACTTGTTACTCTTATTATTATCAATCTAACTCATATTATTAGCCATATTATGCTTATATGATCGATAGAAAGACAATTACTATACTTGTTACTCTTATTATTATCAATCTAACTCATATTATTGGCCATATTATGTGGATATGATCGATTGAACGACAATTACTATACTTATTACTCTTACTATTATCAATCGAACACATATTATTAGCCATATTATGCTTATATGATCGACAGAACGACAATTACTATACTTGTTACGCTTATTATTATCAATCTAACTCATATTATTAGCCATATTATGCTTATATTATCGATAGAAGGACAATTACTATAGTTGTTACTCTTATTATTATCAATCTAACTCATATTATTAGCCATATTATGCTTATATGATCGATAGAAAGACAATTACTATACTTGTTACTCTTATTATTATCAATCAAACTCATATTATTGGCCATATTATGTGGATATGATCGATAGGACGACAATTACTATACTTATTACTCTTATTATTATCAATCTAACTCATATTATTGGCCATATTATGTGGATATGGTCGATAGGACGACAATTACTATACTTATTACTCTTACTATTATCAATCGAACACATATTATTAGCCATATTATGCTTATATGATCGATAGAACGACAATTACTATACTTATTACTCTTATTATTATCAATCTAACTCATATTATTAACCATATTATGCAGATATGATCGATAGAACGACAGTTACTATACTTATTACTCTTACTATTATCAATCTAACTCATATTATTAGCCATATTATGCTTATATTATCGATAGAACGACAATTGCTATACTTGTTACTCTTACTGTTATCAATCTAACTCATATTATTAGCCACATTATGCTTATATGATCGATTGAACGACAATTACTATACTTATTACTCTTACTATTATCAATCTAACTCATATTATTAGCCATATTATTCTTATATTATCGATAGAACGACAATTACTATACTTGTTACTCTTATTATTATCAATCTAACTCATATTATTAGCCATATTATGCTTATATGATCGATTGAACGACAATTACTATACTTATTACTCTTACTATTATCAATCTAACTCATATTATTAGCCATATTATGCTTATATGATCGATAGTACGACAATTGCTATACTTATTACTCTTATTATTATCAATCTAACTCATATTATTTCCATATTATGCTTATATGATCGATAGAACGACAATTACTATACTTATTACTCTTATTATTATCAATCTAACTCATATTATTAGCCATATTATGCTTATACGATCGATAGAAAGACAATTACTATACTTCTTACTCTTATTATTATAAATCTAACTCATATTATTAGCCATATTATGCTTATATGATCGATAGAACGACAATTACTATACTTATTGCTCTTACTATTATCAATCTAACTCATATTATTAGCCATATTATGCTTATATTATCGATAGAGCGACAATTACTACACTTGTTACTCTTATTATTATCAATCTAACTCATATTATTTCCATATTATGCACATATGATCGATAGAACGACAATTACTATACTTATTACTCTTACTATTATCAATCTAACTCATATTATTAGCCATATTATGCTTATATTATCGATAGAACGACAATTACTATACCTGTTACTCTTATTATTATCAATCTAACTCATATTATTAACCATATTATGCAGATATGATCGATAGATCGACAATTAGTATACTTATTACTCTTACTATTATCAATCTAACTCATATTATTAGCCATATTATGCTTATATGATCGATAGAACGACAATTACTATACTTGTTACTCTTATTATTATCAATCTAACTCATATTATTTCCATATAATGCACATATGATCGATAGAACGACAATTACTATACTTTTTACTCTTACTATTATCAATCTAACTCATATTATTAGCCATATTATGCTTATATTATCGATAGAACGACAATTACTATACCTGTTACTCTTATTATTATCAATCTAACTCATATTATTAGCCATATTATGCTTATATGATCGATAGAACGACAATTACTATACTTATTACTCTTATTATTATCAATCTAACTCATATTATTGGCCATATTATGCTTATATTATCGAAAGAAGGACAATTACTATACTTGTTACGCTTATTATTATCAATCTAACTCATATTATTAGCCATATTATGCTTATATTATTGATAGAAGGACAATTACTATAGTTGTTACTCTTATTATTATCAATCTAACTCATATTATTAGCCATATTATGCTTATATTATCGATAGAACGACAATTACTATACCTGTTACTCTTATTATTATCAATCTAACTCATATTATTAGCCATATTATGCTTATATGATCGATAGTACGACAATTGCTATACTTATTAAACTTATTATTATCAATCTAACTCATATTATTTCCGTATTATGCAGATATGATCGATAGAACGACAATTACTATACTTATTACTCTTACTATTATCAATCTAACTCATATTATTAGCCATATTATGCTTATATTATCGATAGAACGACAATTACTCTACTTGTTACTCTTATTATTATCAATCTAACTCATATTATTAGCCATATTATGCTTATATGATCGATAGAACGACAATTACTATACTTATTACGCTTATTATTATCAATCTAACTCATATTATTAGCCATATTATGCTTATACGATCGATAGAACGACAATTACTATACTTATTACTCTTATTATTATCAATCTAACTCATATTATTAACCATATTATGCAGATATGATCGATAGAACGACAATTACTATACATATTACTCTTACTATTATCAATCTAACTCATATTATTAGCCATATTATGCTTATATTATCGATAGAACGACAATTGCTATACTTGTTACTCTTACTGTTATCAATCTAACTCATATTATTAGCCACATTATGCTTATATGATCGATAGAACGACAATTACTATACTTATTACTCTTACTATTATCAATCTAACTCATATTATTAGCCATATTATGCTTATATTATCGATAGAACGACAATTGCTATACTTGTTACTCTTACTGTTATCAATCTAACTCATATTATTAGCCATATTATGCTTATATGATCGATAGTACGACAATTGCTATACTTATTAAACTTATTATTATCAATCTAACTCATATTATTTCCATATTATGCAGATATGATCGATAGAACGACAATTACTATACTTATTACTCTTATTATTATCAATCTAACTCATATTATTAGCCATATTATGCTTATACGATCGATAGAACGACAATTACTATACTTATTACTCTTATTATTATCAATCTAACTCATATTATTAACCATATTATGCAGATATGATCGATAGAACGACAATTACTATACTTATTACTCTTACTATTATCAATCTAACTCATATTATTAGCCATATTATGCTTATATTATCGATAGAACGACAATTGCTATACTTGTTACTCTTACTGTTATCAATCTAACTCATATTATTAGCCACATTATGCTTATATGATCGATTGAACGACAATTACTATACTTATTACTCTTACTATTATCAATCTAACTCATATTATTAGCCATATTATGCTTATATGATCGATAGAACGACAATTACTATACTTATTACTCTTACTATTATCAATCTAACTCACATTATTAGCCATAGTGTGCTTATATTATCGATAGAACGACAATTACTATACTGGTTACTCTTATTATTATCAATCTAACTCATATTATTAGCCATATTATGCTTATACGATCGATAGAAAGACAATTACTATACTTCTTACTCTTATTATTATAAATCTAACTCATATTATTAGCCATATTATGCTTATATGATCGATAGAACGACAATTACTATACTTATTACTCTTATTATTATCAATCTAACTCATATTATTGGCCATATTATGTGGATATGATCGATAGGACGACAATTACTATACTCATTACTCTTATTATTATCAAACTAACTCATATTATTAACCATATTATGCAGATATGATCGATAGAACGACAATTACTATACTTATTGCTCTTACTATTATCAATCTAACTCATATTATTAGCCATATTATGCTTATATTATCGATAGAGCGACAATTACTACACTTGTTACTCTTATTATTATCAATCTAACTCATATTATTTCCATATTATGCACATATGATCGATAGAACGACAATTACTATACTTATAACTCTTACTATTATCAATCTAACTCATATTATTAGCCATATTATGCTTATATTATCGATAGAACGACAATTACTATACCTGTTACTCTTATTATTATCAATCTAACTCATATTATTAACCATATTATGCAGATATGATCGATAGATCGACAATTAGTATACTTATTACTCTTACTATTATCAATCTAACTCATATTATTAGCCATATTATGCTTATATGATCGATAGAACGACAATTACTATACTTGTTACTCTTATTATTATCAATCTAACTCATATTATTTCCATATAATGCACATATGATCGATAGAACGACAATTACTATACTTTTTACTCTTACTATTATCAATCTAACTCATATTATTAGCCATATTATGCTTATACGATCGATAGAAAGACAATTACTATACTTCTTACTCTTATTATTATAAATCTAACTCATATTATTAGCCATATTATGCTTATATGATCGATAGAACGACAATTACTATACTTATTGCTCTTACTATTATCAATCTAACTCATATTATTAGCCATATTATGCTTATATTATCGATAGAACGACAATTACTATACTTCTTACTCTTATTATTATAAATCTAACTCATATTATTAGCCATATTATGCTTATATGATCGATAGAACGACAATTACTATACTTATTGCTCTTACTATTATCAATCTAACTCATATTATTAGCCATATTATGCTTATATTATCGATAGAGCGACAATTACTACACTTGTTACTCTTATTATTATCAATCTAACTCATATTATTTCCATATTATGCACATATGATCGATAGAACGACAATTACTATACTTATTACTCTTACTATTATCAATCTAACTCATATTATTAGCCATATTATGCTTATATTATCGATAGAACGACAATTACTATACCTGTTACTCTTATTATTATCAATCTAACTCATATTATTAGCCATATTATGCTTATATTATCGATAGAAGGACAATTACTATAGTTGTTACTCTTATTATTATCAATCTAACTCATATTATTAGCCATATTATGCTTATATGATCGATAGAAAGACAATTACTATACTTGTTACTCTTATTATTATCAATCAAACTCATATTATTGGCCATATTATGTGGATATGATCGATAGGACGACAATTACTATACTTATTACTCTTATTATTATCAACCTAACTCATATTATTGGCCATATTATGTGGATATGATCGATAGGACGACAATTACTATACTCATTACTCTTATTATTATCAATCTAACTCATATTATTAGCCATATTATGCTTATATTATCGATAGAACGACAATTGCTATACTTGTTACTCTTACTGTTATCAATCTAACTCATATTATTAGCCATATTATGCTTATATGATCGATAGTACGACAATTGCTATACTTATTAAACTTATTATTATCAATCTAACTCATATTATTTCCATATTATGCAGATATGATCGATAGAACGACAATTACTATACTTATTACTCTTATTATTATCAATCTAACTCATATTATTAGCCATATTATGCTTATACGATCGATAGAACGACAATTACTACACTTGTTACTCTTATTATTATCAATCTAACTCATATTATTTCCATATTATGCACATATGATCGATAGAACGACAATTACTATACTTATTACTCTTACTATTATCAATCTAACTCATATTATTAGCCATATTATGCTTATATTATCGATAGAACGACAATTACTATACCTGTTACTCTTATTATTATCAATCTAACTCATATTATTAGCCATATTATGCTTATATTATCGATAGAAGGACAATTACTATAGTTGTTACTCTTATTATTATCAATCTAACTCATATTATTAGCCATATTATGCTTATATGATCGATAGAAAGACAATTACTATACTTGTTACTCTTATTATTATCAATCAAACTCATATTATTGGCCATATTATGTGGATATGATCGATAGGACGACAATTACTATACTTATTACTCTTATTATTATCAACCTAACTCATATTATTGGCCATATTATGTGGATATGATCGATAGGACGACAATTACTATACTCATTACTCTTATTATTATCAATCTAACTCATATTATTAGCCATATTATGCTTATATTATCGATAGAACGACAATTGCTATACTTGTTACTCTTACTGTTATCAATCTAACTCATATTATTAGCCATATTATGCTTATATGATCGATAGTACGACAATTGCTATACTTATTAAACTTATTATTATCAATCTAACTCATATTATTTCCATATTATGCAGATATGATCGATAGAACGACAATTACTATACTTATTACTCTTATTATTATCAATCTAACTCATATTATTAGCCATATTATGCTTATACGATCGATAGAACGACAATTACTATACTTATTACTCTTATTATTATCAATCTAACTCATATTATTAACCATATTATGCAGATATGATCGATAGAACGACAATTACTATACTTATTACTCTTACTATTATCAATCTAACTCATATTATTAGCCATATTATGCTTATATTATCGATAGAACGACAATTGCTATACTTGTTACTCTTACTGTTATCAATCTAACTCATATTATTAGCCACATTATGCTTATATGATCGATTGAACGACAATTACTATACTTATTACTCTTACTATTATCAATCTAACTCACATTATTAGCCATAGTGTGCTTATATTATCGATAGAACGACAATTACTATACTGGTTACTCTTATTATTATCAATCTAACTCATATTATTAGCCATATTATGCTTATACGATCGATAGAAAGACAATTACTATACTTCTTACTCTTATTATTATAAATCTAACTCATATTATTAGCCATATTATGCTTATATGATCGATAGAACGACAATTACTATACTTATTACTCTTATTATTATCAATCTAACTCATATTATTGGCCATATTATGTGGATATGATCGATAGGACGACAATTACTATACTCATTACTCTTATTATTATCAAACTAACTCATATTATTAACCATATTATGCAGATATGATCGATAGAACGACAATTACTATACTTATTGCTCTTACTATTATCAATCTAACTCATATTATTAGCCATATTATGCTTATATTATCGATAGAGCGACAATTACTACACTTGTTACTCTTATTATTATCAATCTAACTCATATTATTTCCATATTATGCACATATGATCGATAGAACGACAATTACTATACTTATAACTCTTACTATTATCAATCTAACTCATATTATTAGCCATATTATGCTTATATTATCGATAGAACGACAATTACTATACCTGTTACTCTTATTATTATCAATCTAACTCATATTATTAACCATATTATGCACATATGATCGATAGAACGACAATTACTATACTTTTTACTCTTACTATTATCAATCTAACTCATATTATTAGCCATATTATGCTTATACGATCGATAGAAAGACAATTACTATACTTCTTACTCTTATTATTATAAATCTAACTCATATTATTAGCCATATTATGCTTATATGATCGATAGAACGACAATTACTATACTTATTGCTCTTACTATTATCAATCTAACTCATATTATTAGCCATATTATGCTTATATTATCGATAGAACGACAATTACTATACTTCTTACTCTTATTATTATAAATCTAACTCATATTATTAGCCATATTATGCTTATATGATCGATAGAACGACAATTACTATACTTATTGCTCTTACTATTATCAATCTAACTCATATTATTAGCCATATTATGCTTATATTATCGATAGAGCGACAATTACTACACTTGTTACTCTTATTATTATCAATCTAACTCATATTATTTCCATATTATGCACATATGATCGATAGAACGACAATTACTATACTTATTACTCTTACTATTATCAATCTAACTCATATTATTAGCCATATTATGCTTATATTATCGATAGAACGACAATTACTATACCTGTTACTCTTATTATTATCAATCTAACTCATATTATTAGCCATATTATGCTTATATTATCGATAGAAGGACAATTACTATAGTTGTTACTCTTATTATTATCAATCTAACTCATATTATTAGCCATATTATGCTTATATGATCGATAGAAAGACAATTACTATACTTGTTACTCTTATTATTATCAATCAAACTCATATTATTGGCCATATTATGTGGATATGATCGATAGGACGACAATTACTATACTTATTACTCTTATTATTATCAACCTAACTCATATTATTGGCCATATTATGTGGATATGATCGATAGGACGACAATTACTATACTCATTACTCTTATTATTATCAATCTAACTCATATTATTAACCATATTATGCTTATATTATCGATAGAACGGCAATTGCTATACTTGTTACTTTTATTATTATCAATCTAACTCATATTATTGGCCATATTATGTGGATATGATCGATAGGACGACAATTACTATACTTATTACTCTTACTATTATCAATCTAACTCATATTATTAGCCATATTATGCTTATATTATCGATAGAACGACAATTGCTATACTTGTTACTCTTACTGTTATCAATCTAACTCATATTATTAGCCACATTATGCTTATATGATCGATTGAACGACAATTACTATACTTATTGCTCTTACTATTATCAATCTAACTCATATTATTAGCCATATTATGCTTATATGATCGATAGTACGACAATTACTATACTTATTACTCTTATTATTATCAATCTAACTCATATTATTGGCCATATTATGCTTATATTACCGATAGAACGACAATTACTATACTTGTTACTCTTATTATTATCAATCTAACTCATATTATTAGCCATATTATGCTTATATGATCGATAGAACGACAATTACTATACTTATTACTCTTATTATTATCAATCTAACTCATATTATTGGCCATATTATGCTTATATTATCGAAAGAAGGACAATTACTATACTTGTTACGCTTATTATTATCATTCTAACTCATATTATTAGCCATATTATGCTTATATTATTGAGAGAAGGACAATTACTATAGTTGTTACTCTTATTATTATCAATCTAACTCATATTATTAGCCATATTATGCTTATATGATCGATAGAAAGACAATTACTATACTTGTTACTCTTATTATTATCAATCTAACTCATATTATTAGCCATATTATGCTTATATGATCGATAGAAAGACAATTACTATACTTGTTACTCTTATTATTATCAATCTAACTCATATTATTGGCCATATTATGTGGATATGATCGATTGAACGACAATTACTATACTTATTACTCTTACTATTATCAATCGAACACATATTATTAGCCATATTATGCTTATATGATCGATAGAACGACAATTACTATACTTGTTACGCTTATTATTATCAATCTAACTCATATTATTAGCCATATTATGCTTATATTATCGATAGAAGGACAATTACTATAGTTGTTACTCTTATTATTATCAATCTAACTCATATTATTAGCCATATTATGCTTATATGATCGATAGAAAGACAATTACTATACTTGTTACTCTTATTATTATCAATCAAACTCATATTATTGGCCATATTATGTGGATATGATCGATAGGACGACAATTACTATACTTATTACTCTTATTATTATCAATCTAACTCATATTATTGGCCATATTATGTGGATATGGTCGATAGGACGACAATTACTATACTTATTACTCTTACTATTATCAATCGAACACATATTATTAGCCATATTATGCTTATATGATCGATAGAACGACAATTACTATACTTATTACTCTTATTATTATCAATCTAACTCATATTATTAACCATATTATGCAGATATGATCGATAGAACGACAGTTACTATACTTATTACTCTTACTATTATCAATCTAACTCATATTATTAGCCATATTATGCTTATATTATCGATAGAACGACAATTGCTATACTTGTTACTCTTACTGTTATCAATCTAACTCATATTATTAGCCACATTATGCTTATATGATCGATTGAACGACAATTACTATACTTATTACTCTTACTATTATCAATCTAACTCATATTATTAGCCATATTATTCTTATATTATCGATAGAACGACAATTACTATACTTGTTACTCTTATTATTATCAATCTAACTCATATTATTAGCCATATTATGCTTATATGATCGATTGAACGACAATTACTATACTTATTACTCTTACTATTATCAATCTAACTCATATTATTAGCCATATTATGCTTATATGATCGATAGTACGACAATTGCTATACTTATTACTCTTATTATTATCAATCTAACTCATATTATTTCCATATTATGCTTATATGATCGATAGAACGACAATTACTATACTTATTACTCTTATTATTATCAATCTAACTCATATTATTAGCCATATTATGCTTATACGATCGATAGAAAGACAATTACTATACTTCTTACTCTTATTATTATAAATCTAACTCATATTATTAGCCATATTATGCTTATATGATCGATAGAACGACAATTACTATACTTATTGCTCTTACTATTATCAATCTAACTCATATTATTAGCCATATTATGCTTATATTATCGATAGAGCGACAATTACTACACTTGTTACTCTTATTATTATCAATCTAACTCATATTATTTCCATATTATGCACATATGATCGATAGAACGACAATTACTATACTTATTACTCTTACTATTATCAATCTAACTCATATTATTAGCCATATTATGCTTATATTATCGATAGAACGACAATTACTATACCTGTTACTCTTATTATTATCAATCTAACTCATATTATTAACCATATTATGCAGATATGATCGATAGATCGACAATTAGTATACTTATTACTCTTACTATTATCAATCTAACTCATATTATTAGCCATATTATGCTTATATGATCGATAGAACGACAATTACTATACTTGTTACTCTTACTATTATCAATCTAACTCATATTATTAGCCATATTATGCTTATACGATCGATAGAAAGACAATTACTATACTTCTTACTCTTATTATTATAAATCTAACTCATATTATTAGCCATATTATGCTTATATGATCGATAGAACGACAATTACTATACTTATTGCTCTTACTATTATCAATCTAACTCATATTATTAGCCATATTATGCTTATATTATCGATAGAACGACAATTACTATACTTCTTACTCTTATTATTATAAATCTAACTCATATTATTAGCCATATTATGCTTATATGATCGATAGAACGACAATTACTATACTTATTGCTCTTACTATTATCAATCTAACTCATATTATTAGCCATATTATGCTTATATTATCGATAGAGCGACAATTACTACACTTGTTACTCTTATTATTATCAATCTAACTCATATTATTTCCATATTATGCACATATGATCGATAGAACGACAATTACTATACTTATTACTCTTACTATTATCAATCTAACTCATATTATTAGCCATATTATGCTTATATTATCGATAGAACGACAATTACTATACCTGTTACTCTTATTATTATCAATCTAACTCATATTATTAGCCAT
Organism: Megachile rotundata; assembly: GCF_050947335.1. NCBI lineage: Eukaryota > Metazoa > Arthropoda > Insecta > Hymenoptera > Megachilidae > Megachile > Megachile rotundata. Next base: position 36,174 of record NW_027473900.1, read on the forward strand.
ATTATGCTTATATTATCGATAGAAGGACAATTACTATAGTTGTTACTCTTATTATTATCAATCTAACTCATATTATTAGCCATATTATGCTTATATGATCGATAGAAAGACAATTACTATACTTGTTACTCTTATTATTATCAATCAAACTCATATTATTGGCCATATTATGTGGATATGATCGATAGGACGACAATTACTATACTTATTACTCTTATTATTATCAACCTAACTCATATTATTGGCCATATTATGTGGATATGATCGATAGGACGACAATTACTATACTCATTACTCTTATTATTATCAATCTAACTCATATTATTAACCATATTATGCTTATATTATCGATAGAACGGCAATTGCTATACTTGTTACTTTTATTATTATCAATCTAACTCATATTATTGGCCATATTATGTGGATATGATCGATAGGACGACAATTACTATACTTATTACTCTTACTATTATCAATCTAACTCATATTATTAGCCATATTATGCTTATATTATCGATAGAACGACAATTGCTATACTTGTTACTCTTACTGTTATCAATCTAACTCATATTATTAGCCACATTATGCTTATATGATCGATTGAACGACAATTACTATACTTATTGCTCTTACTATTATCAATCTAACTCATATTATTAGCCATATTATGCTTATATGATCGATAGTACGACAATTACTATACTTATTACTCTTATTATTATCAATCTAACTCATATTATTGGCCATATTATGCTTATATTACCGATAGAACGACAATTACTATACTTGTTACTCTTATTATTATCAATCTAACTCATATTATTAGCCATATTATGCTTATATGATCGATAGAACGACAATTACTATACTTATTACTCTTATTATTATCAATCTAACTCATATTATTGGCCATATTATGCTTATATTATCGAAAGAAGGACAATTACTATACTTGTTACGCTTATTATTATCATTCTAACTCATATTATTAGCCATATTATGCTTATATTATTGAGAGAAGGACAATTACTATAGTTGTTACTCTTATTATTATCAATCTAACTCATATTATTAGCCATATTATGCTTATATGATCGATAGAAAGACAATTACTATACTTGTTACTCTTATTATTATCAATCTAACTCATATTATTAGCCATATTATGCTTATATGATCGATAGAAAGACAATTACTATACTTGTTACTCTTATTATTATCAATCTAACTCATATTATTGGCCATATTATGTGGATATGATCGATTGAACGACAATTACTATACTTATTACTCTTACTATTATCAATCGAACACATATTATTAGCCATATTATGCTTATATGATCGATAGAACGACAATTACTATACTTGTTACGCTTATTATTATCAATCTAACTCATATTATTAGCCATATTATGCTTATATTATCGATAGAAGGACAATTACTATAGTTGTTACTCTTATTATTATCAATCTAACTCATATTATTAGCCATATTATGCTTATATGATCGATAGAAAGACAATTACTATACTTGTTACTCTTATTATTATCAATCAAACTCATATTATTGGCCATATTATGTGGATATGATCGATAGGACGACAATTACTATACTTATTACTCTTATTATTATCAATCTAACTCATATTATTGGCCATATTATGTGGATATGGTCGATAGGACGACAATTACTATACTTATTACTCTTACTATTATCAATCGAACACATATTATTAGCCATATTATGCTTATATGATCGATAGAACGACAATTACTATACTTATTACTCTTATTATTATCAATCTAACTCATATTATTAACCATATTATGCAGATATGATCGATAGAACGACAGTTACTATACTTATTACTCTTACTATTATCAATCTAACTCATATTATTAGCCATATTATGCTTATATTATCGATAGAACGACAATTGCTATACTTGTTACTCTTACTGTTATCAATCTAACTCATATTATTTCCATATTATGCACATATGATCGATAGAACGACAATTACTATACTTATTACTCTTACTATTATCAATCTAACTCATATTATTAGCCATATTATGCTTATATTATCGATAGAACGACAATTACTATACCTGTTACTCTTATTATTATCAATCTAACTCATATTATTAACCATATTATGCAGATATGATCGATAGATCGACAATTAGTATACTTATTACTCTTACTATTATCAATCTAACTCATATTATTAGCCATATTATGCTTATATGATCGATAGAACGACAATTACTATACTTGTTACTCTTATTATTATCAATCTAACTCATATTATTTCCATATAATGCACATATGATCGATAGAACGACAATTACTATACTTTTTACTCTTACTATTATCAATCTAACTCATATTATTAGCCATATTATGCTTATATTATCGATAGAACGACAATTACTATACCTGTTACTCTTATTATTATCAATCTAACTCATATTATTAGCCATATTATGCTTATATGATCGATAGAACGACAATTACTATACTTATTACTCTTATTATTATCAATCTAACTCATATTATTGGCCATATTATGCTTATATTATCGAAAGAAGGACAATTACTATACTTGTTACGCTTATTATTATCAATCTAACTCATATTATTAGCCATATTATGCTTATATTATTGATAGAAGGACAATTACTATAGTTGTTACTCTTATTATTATCAATCTAACTCATATTATTAGCCATATTATGCTTATATTATCGATAGAACGACAATTACTATACCTGTTACTCTTATTATTATCAATCTAACTCATATTATTAGCCATATTATGCTTATATGATCGATAGTACGACAATTGCTCTACTTATTAAACTTATTATTATCAATCTAACTCATATTATTTCCGTATTATGCAGATATGATCGATAGAACGACAGTTACTATACTTATTACTCTTACTATTATCAATCTAACTCATATTATTAGCCATATTATGCTTATATTATCGATAGAACGACAATTGCTATACTTGTTACTCTTACTGTTATCAATCTAACTCATATTATTAGCCACATTATGCTTATATGATCGATTGAACGACAATCACTATACTTATTACTCTTACTATTATCAATCTAACTCATATTATTAGCCATATTATTCTTATATTATCGATAGAACGACAATTACTATACTTGTTACTCTTATTATTATCAATCTAACTCATATTATTAGCCATATTATGCTTATATGATCGATTGAACGACAATTACTATACTTATTACTCTTACTATTATCAATCTAACTCATATTATTAGCCATATTATGCTTATATGATCGATAGTACGACAATTGCTATACTTATTACTCTTATTATTATCAATCTAACTCATATTATTTCCATATTATGCTTATATGATCGATAGAACGACAATTACTATACTTATTACTCTTATTATTATCAATCTAACTCATATTATTAGCCATATTATGCTTATACGATCGATAGAACGACAATTACTATACTTATTACTCTTATTATTATCAATCTAACTCATATTATTAACCATATTATGCAGATATGATCGATAGAACGACAATTACTATACTTATTACTCTTACTATTATCAATCTAACTCATATTATTAGCCATATTATGCTTATATTATCGATAGAACGACAATTGCTATACTTGTTACTCTTACTGTTATCAATCTAACTCATATTATTAGCCACATTATGCTTATATGATCGATTGAACGACAATTACTATACTTATTACTCTTACTATTATCAATCTAACTCATATTATTAGCCATATTATGCTTATATGATCGATAGAACGACAATTACTATACTTATTACTCTTACTATTATCAATCTAACTCACATTATTAGCCATAGTGTGCTTATATTATCGATAGAACGACAATTACTATACTGGTTACTCTTATTATTATCAATCTAACTCATATTATTAGCCATATTATGCTTATACGATCGATAGAAAGACAATTACTATACTTCTTACTCTTATTATTATAAATCTAACTCATATTATTAGCCATATTATGCTTATATGATCGATAGAACGACAATTACTATACTTATTGCTCTTACTATTATCAATCTAACTCATATTATTAGCCATATTATGCTTATATTATCGATAGAGCGACAATTACTACACTTGTTACTCTTATTATTATCAATCTAACTCATATTATTTCCATATTATGCACATATGATCGATAGAACGACAATTACTATACTTATTACTCTTACTATTATCAATCTAACTCATATTATTAGCCATATTATGCTTATATTATCGATAGAACGACAATTACTATACCTGTTACTCTTATTATTATCAATCTAACTCATATTATTAACCATATTATGCAGATATGATCGATAGATCGACAATTAGTATACTTATTACTCTTACTATTATCAATCTAACTCATATTATTAGCCATATTATGCTTATATGATCGATAGAACGACAATTACTATACTTGTTACTCTTATTATTATCAATCTAACTCATATTATTTCCATATAATGCACATATGATCGATAGAACGACAATTACTATACTTTTTACTCTTACTATTATCAATCTAACTCATATTATTAGCCATATTATGCTTATATTATCGATAGAACGACAATTACTATACCTGTTACTCTTATTATTATCAATCTAACTCATATTATTAGCCATATTATGCTTATATGATCGATAGAACGACAATTACTATACTTATTACTCTTATTATTATCAATCTAACTCATATTATTGGCCATATTATGCTTATATTATCGAAAGAAGGACAATTACTATACTTGTTACGCTTATTATTATCAATCTAACTCATATTATTAGCCATATTATGCTTATATTATTGATAGAAGGACAATTACTATAGTTGTTACTCTTATTATTATCAATCTAACTCATATTATTAGCCATATTATGCTTATATTATCGATAGAACGACAATTACTATACCTGTTACTCTTATTATTATCAATGTAACTCATATTATTAGCCATATTATGCTTATATGATCGATAGTACGACAATTGCTATACTTATTAAACTTATTATTATCAATCTAACTCATATTATTTCCGTATTATGCAGATATGATCGATAGAACGACAGTTACTATACTTATTACTCTTACTATTATCAATCTAACTCATATTATTAGCCATATTATGCTTATATTATCGATAGAACGACAATTGCTATACTTGTTACTCTTACTGTTATCAATCTAACTCATATTATTAGCCACATTATGCTTATATGATCGATTGAACGACAATTACTATACTTATTACTCTTACTATTATCAATCTAACTCATATTATTAGCCATATTATTCTTATATTATCGATAGAACGACAATTACTATACTTGTTACTCTTATTATTATCAATCTAACTCATATTATTAGCCATATTATGCTTATATGATCGATTGAACGACAATTACTATACTTATTACTCTTACTATTATCAATCTAACTCATATTATTAGCCATATTATGCTTATATGATCGATAGTACGACAATTGCTATACTTATTACTCTTATTATTATCAATCTAACTCATATTATTTCCATATTATGCTTATATGATCGATAGAACGACAATTACTATACTTATTACTCTTATTATTATCAATCTAACTCATATTATTAGCCATATTATGCTTATACGATCGATAGAACGACAATTACTATACTTATTACTCTTATTATTATCAATCTAACTCATATTATTAACCATATTATGCAGATATGATCGATAGAACGACAATTACTATACTTATTACTCTTACTATTATCAATCTAACTCATATTATTAGCCATATTATGCTTATATTATCGATAGAACGACAATTGCTATACTTGTTACTCTTACTGTTATCAATCTAACTCATATTATTAGCCACATTATGCTTATATGATCGATTGAACGACAATTACTATACTTATTACTCTTACTATTATCAATCTAACTCATATTATTAGCCATATTATGCTTATATGATCGATAGAACGACAATTACTATACTTATTACTCTTACTATTATCAATCTAACTCACATTATTAGCCATAGTGTGCTTATATTATCGATAGAACGACAATTACTATACTGGTTACTCTTATTATTATCAATCTAACTCATATTATTAGCCATATTATGCTTATACGATCGATAGAAAGACAATTACTATACTTCTTACTCTTATTATTATAAATCTAACTCATATTATTAGCCATATTATGCTTATATGATCGATAGAACGACAATTACTATACTTATTGCTCTTACTATTATCAATCTAACTCATATTATTAGCCATATTATGCTTATATTATCGATAGAGCGACAATTACTACACTTGTTACTCTTATTATTATCAATCTAACTCATATTATTTCCATATTATGCACATATGATCGATAGAACGACAATTACTATACTTATTACTCTTACTATTATCAATCTAACTCATATTATTAGCCATATTATGCTTATATTATCGATAGAACGACAATTACTATACCTGTTACTCTTATTATTATCAATCTAACTCATATTATTAGCCATATTATGCTTATATGATCGATTGAACGACAATTACTATACTTGTTACTCTTATTATTATCAATCTAACTCATATTATTGGCCATATTATGTGGATATGATCGATAGGACGACAATTACTATACTTATTACTCTTACTATTATCAATCTAACTCATATTATTAGACATATTATGCTTATATTATCGATAGAACGACAATTGCTATACTTGTTACTCTTACTGTTATCAATCTAACTCATATTATTAGCCACATTATGCTTATATGATCGATTGAACGACAATTACTATACTTATTGCTCTTACTATTATCAATCTAACTCATATTATTAGCCATATTATGCTTATATGATCGATAGTACGACAATTACTATACTTATTACTCTTATTATTATCAATCTAACTCATATTATTGGCCATATTATGCTTATATTACCGATAGAACGACAATTACTATACTTGTTACTCTTATTATTATCAATCTAACTCATATTATTAGCCATATTATGCTTATATGATCGATAGAACGACAATTACTATACTTATTACTCTTATTATTATCAATCTAACTCATATTATTGGCCATATTATGCTTATATTATCGAAAGAAGGACAATTACTATACTTGTTACGCTTATTATTATCATTCTAACTCATATTATTAGCCATATTATGCTTATATTATTGAGAGAAGGACAATTACTATAGTTGTTACTCTTATTATTATCAATCTAACTCATATTATTAGCCATATTATGCTTATATGATCGATAGAAAGACAATTACTATACTTGTTACTCTTATTATTATCAATCTAACTCATATTATTAGCCATATTATGCTTATATGATCGATAGAAAGACAATTACTATACTTGTTACTCTTATTATTATCAATCTAACTCATATTATTGGCCATATTATGTGGATATGATCGATTGAACGACAATTACTATACTTATTACTCTTACTATTATCAATCGAACACATATTATTAGCCATATTATGCTTATATGATCGATAGAACGACAATTACTATACTTGTTACGCTTATTATTATCAATCTAACTCATATTATTAGCCATATTATGCTTATATTATCGATAGAAGGACAATTACTATAGTTGTTACTCTTATTATTATCAATCTAACTCATATTATTAGCCATATTATGCTTATATGATCGATAGAAAGACAATTACTATACTTGTTACTCTTATTATTATCAATCAAACTCATATTATTGGCCATATTATGTGGATATGATCGATAGGACGACAATTACTATACTTATTACTCTTATTATTATCAATCTAACTCATATTATTGGCCATATTATGTGGATATGGTCGATAGGACGACAATTACTATACTTATTACTCTTACTATTATCAATCGAACACATATTATTAGCCATATTATGCTTATATGATCGATAGAACGACAATTACTATACTTATTACTCTTATTATTATCAATCTAACTCATATTATTAACCATATTATGCAGATATGATCGATAGAACGACAGTTACTATACTTATTACTCTTACTATTATCAATCTAACTCATATTATTAGCCATATTATGCTTATATTATCGATAGAACGACAATTGCTATACTTGTTACTCTTACTGTTATCAATCTAACTCATATTATTAGCCACATTATGCTTATATGATCGATTGAACGACAATTACTATACTTATTACTCTTACTATTATCAATCTAACTCATATTATTAGCCATATTATTCTTATATTATCGATAGAACGACAATTACTATACTTGTTACTCTTATTATTATCAATCTAACTCATATTATTAGCCATATTATGCTTATATGATCGATTGAACGACAATTACTATACTTATTACTCTTATTATTATCAATCTAACTCATATTATTAGCCATATTATGCTTATATGATCGATTGAACGACAATTACTATACTTATTGCTCTTACTATTATCAATCTAACTCATATTATTAGCCATATTATGCTTATACGATCGATAGAACGACAATTACTATACTTATTACTCTTATTATTATCAATCTAACTCATATTATTAACCATATTATGCAGATATGATCGATAGAACGACAATTACTATACTTATTACTCTTACTATTATCAATCTAACTCATATTATTAGCCATATTATGCTTATATTATCGATAGAACGACAATTGCTATACTTGTTACTCTTACTGTTATCAATCTAACTCATATTATTAGCCACATTATGCTTATATGATCGATTGAACGACAATTACTATACTTATTACTCTTACTATTATCAATCTAACTCATATTATTAGCCATATTATGCTTATATGATCGATAGAACGACAATTACTATACTTATTACTCTTACTATTATCAATCTAACTCACATTATTAGCCATAGTGTGCTTATATTATCGATAGAACGACAATTACTATACTGGTTACTCTTATTATTATCAATCTAACTCATATTATTAGCCATATTATGCTTATACGATCGATAGAAAGACAATTACTATACTTCTTACTCTTATTATTATAAATCTAACTCATATTATTAGCCATATTATGCTTATATGATCGATAGAACGACAATTACTATACTTATTGCTCTTACTATTATCAATCTAACTCATATTATTAGCCATATTATGCTTATATTATCGATAGAGCGACAATTACTACACTTGTTACTCTTATTATTATCAATCTAACTCATATTATTTCCATATTATGCACATATGATCGATAGAACGACAATTACTATACATATTACTCTTACTATTATCAATCTAACTCATATTATTAGCCATATTATGCTTATATTATCGATAGAACGACAATTACTATACCTGTTACTCTTATTATTATCAATCTAACTCATATTATTAACCATATTATGCAGATATGATCGATAGATCGACAATTAGTATACTTATTACTCTTACTATTATCAATCTAACTCATATTATTAGCCATATTATGCTTATATGATCGATAGAACGACAATTACTATACTTGTTACTCTTATTATTATCAATCTAACTCATATTATTTCCATATAATGCACATATGATCGATAGAACGACAATTACTATACTTTTTACTCTTACTATTATCAATCTAACTCATATTATTAGCCATATTATGCTTATATTATCGATAGAACGACAATTACTATACCTGTTACTCTTATTATTATCAATCTAACTCATATTATTAGCCATATTATGCTTATATGATCGATAGAACGACAATTACTATACTTATTACTCTTATTATTATCAATCTAACTCATATTATTGGCCATATTATGCTTATATTATCGAAAGAAGGACAATTACTATACTTGTTACGCTTATTATTATCAATCTAACTCATATTATTAGCCATATTATGCTTATATTATTGATAGAAGGACAATTACTATAGTTGTTACTCTTATTATTATCAATCTAACTCATATTATTAGCCATATTATGCTTATATTATCGATAGAACGACAATTACTATACCTGTTACTCTTATTATTATCAATCTAACTCATATTATTAGCCATATTATGCTTATATGATCGATAGTACGACAATTGCTATACTTATTAAACTTATTATTATCAATCTAACTCATATTATTTCCGTATTATGCAGATATGATCGATAGAACGACAATTACTATACTTATTACTCTTACTATTATCAATCTAACTCATATTATTAGCCATATTATGCTTATATTATCGATAGAACGACAATTACTCTACTTGTTACTCTTATTATTATCAATCTAACTCATATTATTAGCCATATTATGCTTATATGATCGATAGAACGACAATTACTATACTTATTACGCTTATTATTATCAATCTAACTCATATTATTAGCCATATTATGCTTATACGATCGATAGAACGACAATTACTATACTTATTACTCTTATTATTATCAATCTAACTCATATTATTAACCATATTATGCAGATATGATCGATAGAACGACAATTACTATACATATTACTCTTACTATTATCAATCTAACTCATATTATTAGCCATATTATGCTTATATTATCGATAGAACGACAATTGCTATACTTGTTACTCTTACTGTTATCAATCTAACTCATATTATTAGCCACATTATGCTTATATGATCGATAGAACGACAATTACTATACTTATTACTCTTACTATTATCAATCTAACTCATATTATTAGCCATATTATGCTTATATTATCGATAGAACGACAATTGCTATACTTGTTACTCTTACTGTTATCAATCTAACTCATATTATTAGCCATATTATGCTTATATGATCGATAGTACGACAATTGCTATACTTATTAAACTTATTATTATCAATCTAACTCATATTATTTCCATATTATGCAGATATGATCGATAGAACGACAATTACTATACTTATTACTCTTATTATTATCAATCTAACTCATATTATTAGCCATATTATGCTTATACGATCGATAGAACGACAATTACTATACTTATTACTCTTATTATTATCAATCTAACTCATATTATTAACCATATTATGCAGATATGATCGATAGAACGACAATTACTATACTTATTACTCTTACTATTATCAATCTAACTCATATTATTAGCCATATTATGCTTATATTATCGATAGAACGACAATTGCTATACTTGTTACTCTTACTGTTATCAATCTAACTCATATTATTAGCCACATTATGCTTATATGATCGATTGAACGACAATTACTATACTTATTACTCTTACTATTATCAATCTAACTCATATTATTAGCCATATTATTCTTATATTATCGATAGAACGACAATTACTATACTTGTTACTCTTATTATTATCAATCTAACTCATATTATTAGCCATATTATGCTTATATGATCGATTGAACGACAATTACTATACTTATTACTCTTACTATTATCAATCTAACTCATATTATTAGCCATATTATGCTTATATGATCGATAGTACGACAATTGCTATACTTATTACTCTTATTATTATCAATCTAACTCATATTATTTCCATATTATGCTTATATGATCGATAGAACGACAATTACTATACTTATTGCTCTTACTGTTATCAATCTAACTCATATTATTAGCCATATTATGCTTATATTATCGATAGAGCGACAATTACTACACTTGTTACTCTTATTATTATCAATCTAACTCATATTATTTCCATATTATGCACATATGATCGATAGAACGACAATTACTATACTTATTACTCTTACTATTATCAATCTAACTCATATTATTAGCCATATTATGCTTATATTATCGATAGAACGACAATTACTATACCTGTTACTCTTATTATTATCAATCTAACTCATATTATTAACCATATTATGCAGATATGATCGATAGATCGACAATTAGTATACTTATTACTCTTACTATTATCAATCTAACTCATATTATTAGCCATATTATGCTTATATGATCGATAGAACGACAATTACTATACTTGTTACTCTTATTATTATCAATCTAACTCATATTATTTCCATATTATGCACATATGATCGATAGAACGACAATTACTATACTTATTACTCTTACTATTATCAATCTAACTCATATTATTAGCCATATTATGCTTATATTATCGATAGAACGACAATTGCTATACTTGTTACTCTTACTGTTATCAATCTAACTCATATTATTAGCCACATTATGCTTATATGATCGATTGAACGACAATTACTATACTTATTACTCTTACTATTATCAATCTAACTCATATTATTAGCCATATTATTCTTATATTATCGATAGAACGACAATTACTATACTTGTTACTCTTATTATTATCAATCTAACTCATATTATTAGCCATATTATGCTTATATGATCGATTGAACGACAATTACTATACTTATTACTCTTACTATTATCAATCTAACTCATATTATTAGCCATATTATGCTTATATGATCGATAGTACGACAATTGCTATACTTATTACTCTTATTATTATCAATCTAACTCATATTATTTCCATATTATGCTTATATGATCGATAGAACGACAATTACTATACTTATTACTCTTATTATTATCAATCTAACTCATATTATTAGCCATATTATGCTTATACGATCGATAGAACGACAATTACTATACTTATTACTCTTATTATTATCAATCTAACTCATATTATTAACCATATTATGCAGATATGATCGATAGAACGACAATTACTATACTTATTACTCTTACTATTATCAATCTAACTCATATTATTAGCCATATTATGCTTATATTATCGATAGAACGACAATTGCTATACTTGTTACTCTTACTGTTATCAATCTAACTCATATTATTAGCCACATTATGCTTATATGATCGATTGAACGACAATTACTATACTTATTACTCTTACTATTATCAATCTAACTCATATTATTAGCCATATTATGCTTATATGATCGATAGAACGACAATTACTATACTTATTACTCTTACTATTATCAATCTAACTCACATTATTAGCCATAGTGTGCTTATATTATCGATAGAACGACAATTACTATACTGGTTACTCTTATTATTATCAATCTAACTCATATTATTAGCCATATTATGCTTATACGATCGATAGAAAGACAATTACTATACTTCTTACTCTTATTATTATAAATCTAACTCATATTATTAGCCATATTATGCTTATATGATCGATAGAACGACAATTACTATACTTATTGCTCTTACTATTATCAATCTAACTCATATTATTAGCCATATTATGCTTATATTATCGATAGAGCGACAATTACTACACTTGTTACTCTTATTATTATCAATCTAACTCATATTATTTCCATATTATGCACATATGATCGATAGAACGACAATTACTATACTTATTACTCTTACTATTATCAATCTAACTCATATTATTAGCCATATTATGCTTATATTATCGATAGAACGACAATTACTATACCTGTTACTCTTATTATTATCAATCTAACTCATATTATTAACCATATTATGCAGATATGATCGATAGATCGACAATTAGTATACTTATTACTCTTACTATTATCAATCTAACTCATATTATTAGCCATATTATGCTTATATGATCGATAGAACGACAATTACTATACTTGTTACTCTTATTATTATCAATCTAACTCATATTATTAGCCATATTATGCTTATATTATCGATAGAACGACAATTGCTATACTTGTTACTCTTACTGTTATCAATCTAACTCATATTATTAGCCACATTATGCTTATATGATCGATTGAACGACAATTACTATACTTATTACTCTTACTATTATCAATCTAACTCATATTATTAGCCATATTATTCTTATATTATCGATAGAACGACAATTACTATACTTGTTACTCTTATTATTATCAATCTAACTCATATTATTAGCCATATTATGCTTATATGATCGATTGAACGACAATTACTATACTTATTACTCTTACTATTATCAATCTAACTCATATTATTAGCCATATTATGCTTATATGATCGATAGTACGACAATTGCTATACTTATTACTCTTATTATTATCAATCTAACTCATATTATTTCCATATTATGCTTATATGATCGATAGAACGACAATTACTATACTTATTACTCTTATTATTATCAATCTAACTCATATTATTAGCCATATTATGCTTATACGATCGATAGAAAGACAATTACTATACTTCTTACTCTTATTATTATAAATCTAACTCATATTATTAGCCATATTATGCTTATATGATCAATAGAACGACAATTACTATACTTATTGCTCTTACTATTATCAATCTAACTCATATTATTAGCCATATTATGCTTATATTATCGATAGAGCGACAATTACTACACTTGTTACTCTTATTATTATCAATCTAACTCATATTATTTCCATATTATGCACATATGATCGATAGAACGACAATTACTATACTTATTACTCTTACTATTATCAATCTAACTCATATTATTAGCCATATTATGCTTATATTATCGATAGAACGACAATTACTATACCTGTTACTCTTATTATTATCAATCTAACTCATATTATTAACCATATTATGCAGATATGATCGATAGGACGACAATTACTATACTTATTACTCTTATTATTATCAATCTAACTCATATTATTGGCCATATTATGTGGATATGGTCGATAGGACGACAATTACTATACTTATTACTCTTACTATTATCAATCGAACACATATTATTAGCCATATTATGCTTATATGATCGATAGAACGACAATTACTATACTTATTACTCTTATTATTATCAATCTAACTCATATTATTAACCATATTATGCAGATATGATCGATAGAACGACAGTTACTATACTTATTACTCTTACTATTATCAATCTAACTCATATTATTAGCCATATTATGCTTATATTATCGATAGAACGACAATTGCTATACTTGTTACTCTTACTGTTATCAATCTAACTCATATTATTAGCCACATTATGCTTATATGATCGATTGAACGACAATTACTATACTTATTACTCTTACTATTATCAATCTAACTCATATTATTAGCCATATTATTCTTATATTATCGATAGAACGACAATTACTATACTTGTTACTCTTATTATTATCAATCTAACTCATATTATTAGCCATATTATGCTTATATGATCGATTGAACGACAATTACTATACTTATTACTCTTACTATTATCAATCTAACTCATATTATTAGCCATATTATGCTTATATGATCGATAGTACGACAATTGCTATACTTATTACTCTTATTATTATCAATCTAACTCATATTATTTCCATATTATGCTTATATGATCGATAGAACGACAATTACTATACTTATTACTCTTATTATTATCAATCTAACTCATATTATTAGCCATATTATGCTTATACGATCGATAGAACGACAATTACTATACTTATTACTCTTATTATTATCAATCTAACTCATATTATTAACCATATTATGCAGATATGATCGATAGAACGACAATTACTATACTTATTACTCTTACTATTATCAATCTAACTCATATTATTAGCCATATTATGCTTATATTATCGATAGAACGACAATTGCTATACTTGTTACTCTTACTGTTATCAATCTAACTCATATTATTAGCCACATTATGCTTATATGATCGATTGAACGACAATTACTATACTTATTACTCTTACTATTATCAATCTAACTCATATTATTAGCCATATTATGCTTATATGATCGATAGAACGACAATTACTATACTTATTACTCTTACTATTATCAATCTAACTCACATTATTAGCCATAGTGTGCTTATATTATCGATAGAACGACAATTACTATACTGGTTACTCTTATTATTATCAATCTAACTCATATTATTAGCCATATTATGCTTATACGATCGATAGAAAGACAATTACTATACTTCTTACTCTTATTATTATAAATCTAACTCATATTATTAGCCATATTATGCTTATATGATCGATAGAACGACAATTACTATACTTATTGCTCTTACTATTATCAATCTAACTCATATTATTAGCCATATTATGCTTATATTATCGATAGAGCGACAATTACTACACTTGTTACTCTTATTATTATCAATCTAACTCATATTATTTCCATATTATGCACATATGATCGATAGAACGACAATTACTATACTTATTACTCTTACTATTATCAATCTAACTCATATTATTAGCCATATTATGCTTATATTATCGATAGAACGACAATTACTATACCTGTTACTCTTATTATTATCAATCTAACTCATATTATTAACCATATTATGCAGATATGATCGATAGATCGACAATTAGTATACTTATTACTCTTACTATTATCAATCTAACTCATATTATTAGCCATATTATGCTTATATGATCGATAGAACGACAATTACTATACTTGTTACTCTTATTATTATCAATCTAACTCATATTATTTCCATATAATGCACATATGATCGATAGAACGACAATTACTATACTTTTTACTCTTACTATTATCAATCTAACTCATATTATTAGCCATATTATGCTTATATTATCGATAGAACGACAATTACTATACCTGTTACTCTTATTATTATCAATCTAACTCATATTATTAGCCATATTATGCTTATATGATCGATAGAACGACAATTACTATACTTATTACTCTTATTATTATCAATCTAACTCATATTATTGGCCATATTATGCTTATATTATCGAAAGAAGGACAATTACTATACTTGTTACGCTTATTATTATCAATCTAACTCATATTATTAGCCATATTATGCTTATATTATCGATAGAACGACAATTACTCTACTTGTTACTCTTATTATTATCAATCTAACTCATATTATTAGCCATATTATGCTTATATGATCGATAGAACGACAATTACTATACTTATTACGCTTATTATTATCAATCTAACTCATATTATTAGCCATATTATGCTTATACGATCGATAGAACGACAATTACTATACTTATTACTCTTATTATTATCAATCTAACTCATATTATTAACCATATTATGCAGATATGATCGATAGAACGACAATTACTATACATATTACTCTTACTATTATCAATCTAACTCATATTATTAGCCATATTATGCTTATATTATCGATAGAACGACAATTGCTATACTTGTTACTCTTACTGTTATCAATCTAACTCATATTATTAGCCACATTATGCTTATATGATCGATAGAACGACAATTACTATACTTATTACTCTTACTATTATCAATCTAACTCATATTATTAGCCATATTATGCTTATATTATCGATAGAACGACAATTGCTATACTTGTTACTCTTACTGTTATCAATCTAACTCATATTATTAGCCATATTATGCTTATATGATCGATAGTACGACAATTGCTATACTTATTAAACTTATTATTATCAATCTAACTCATATTATTTCCATATTATGCAGATATGATCGATAGAACGACAATTACTATACTTATTACTCTTATTATTATCAATCTAACTCATATTATTAGCCATATTATGCTTATACGATCGATAGAACGACAATTACTATACTTATTACTCTTATTATTATCAATCTAACTCATATTATTAACCATATTATGCAGATATGATCGATAGAACGACAATTACTATACTTATTACTCTTACTATTATCAATCTAACTCATATTATTAGCCATATTATGCTTATATTATCGATAGAACGACAATTGCTATACTTGTTACTCTTACTGTTATCAATCTAACTCATATTATTAGCCACATTATGCTTATATGATCGATTGAACGACAATTACTATACTTATTACTCTTACTATTATCAATCTAACTCATATTATTAGCCATATTATGCTTATATGATCGATAGAACGACAATTACTATACTTATTACTCTTACTATTATCAATCTAACTCACATTATTAGCCATAGTGTGCTTATATTATCGATAGAACGACAATTACTATACTGGTTACTCTTATTATTATCAATCTAACTCATATTATTAGCCATATTATGCTTATACGATCGATAGAAAGACAATTACTATACTTCTTACTCTTATTATTATAAATCTAACTCATATTATTAGCCATATTATGCTTATATGATCGATAGAACGACAATTACTATACTTATTACTCTTATTATTATCAATCTAACTCATATTATTGGGCATATTATGTGGATATGATCGATAGGACGACAATTACTATACTCATTACTCTTATTATTATCAAACTAACTCATATTATTAACCATATTATGCAGATATGATCGATAGAACGACAATTACTATACTTATTGCTCTTACTATTATCAATCTAACTCATATTATTAGCCATATTATGCTTATATTATCGATAGAGCGACAATTACTACACTTGTTACTCTTATTATTATCAATCTAACTCATATTATTTCCATATTATGCACATATGATCGATAGAACGACAATTACTATACTTATTACTCTTACTATTATCAATCTAACTCATATTATTAGCCATATTATGCTTATATTATCGATAGAACGACAATTACTATACCTGTTACTCTTATTATTATCAATCTAACTCATATTATTAACCATATTATGCAGATATGATCGATAGATCGACAATTAGTATACTTATTACTCTTACTATTATCAATCTAACTCATATTATTAGCCATATTATGCTTATATGATCGATAGAACGACAATTACTATACTTGTTACTCTTATTATTATCAATCTAACTCATATTATTTCCATATAATGCACATATGATCGATAGAACGACAATTACTATACTTTTTACTCTTACTATTATCAATCTAACTCATATTATTAGCCATATTATGCTTATATTATCGATAGAACGACAATTGCTATACTTGTTACTCTTACTGTTATCAATCTAACTCATATTATTAGCCACATTATGCTTATATGATCGATAGAACGACAATTACTATACTTATTACTCTTACTATTATCAATCTAACTCATATTATTAGCCATATTATGCTTATACATGGTGTGTTCCATAAGTAATGCGAAGGAAATTCGTGAGCCGCTCCTGTTCGTCGCAGGGGAATCGGACCACGTGCGTTAGATGCGGGGGACCCTTAGCTTTCCAACGAACGCGGTCCCAGGGCTCTCCGAGCTGTGAAAGGGACAGGACGTTAATTTTTGTGACCCCCTGTTTGGTGACCGTGTCACGGAGAAAATGGAGTCGACGATCGGAACAACGATATGCGATAAAGCTTTTGTGCTAAACTAAACAAATCTCTTGAGGAGACAACTAAAATGATTCGTGAGGCTTATGGGGACTCTGTTCTGTGGTATTCACAAGTTTCGAGGTGGTTAAAGACCTTTAAGGAAGGGCGGGAAGAGGTTCGCGACGATCAACGCTCCGGGCGGCCACCAACCAGCAAAACAGTCCGTCAAACAGTCCATAAAGAATTTCTTCCTCAAGGACAGACAGTTAACACGGCCTACTAAGTGAATATGCTGGAAAGACTGCGAAAAAGGGTTGTCAGGACGAGAAAACACATCTCCGGTACCTGAATACTGCATCACGACAACGCGCTTTGCCTCAACGCGCTGCAAGTACGAGAATTTTTGATCCAAAACCAAGTGTTAACGCTTCCCCAACCCCCCTATAGTCCTGACCTGGCATCGGCAGACTTTTTCTTGTTCCCCCGGATCAAGACACCCCTGAAAGGAACGCGTTTCTCGTCCGTACAAGACATTCAAGCGGCCGTGACCGAGGCCCTAAAAGCGGTTCCGGAAAACGCATTCCAGGAAGCGTACCGTTTATGGCAGAGTCGCTGGCAAAAATGTGTAGATGCCCAAGGGCAGTACTTTGAAGAATTTTAAGTATTTGTAAGAATTGGTACAATAAATTCCTTTAAAAAAAATACTTCGCATTACTTATGGAACACACCATGTATTATCGATAGAACGACAATTGCTATACATATTACTCTTACTATTATCAATCTAACTCATATTATTAGCCATATTATGCTTATATTATCGATAGAACGACAATTGCTATACTTGTTACTCTTACTGTTATCAATCTAACTCATATTATTAGCCACATTATGCTTATATGATCGATAGAACGACAATTACTATACTTATTACTCTTATTATTATCAATCTAACTCATATTATTGGCCATATTATGCTTATATTATCGAAAGAAGGACAATTACTATACTTGTTACGCTTATTATTATCATTCTAACTCATATTATTAGCCATATTATGCTTATATTATTGAGAGAAGGACAATTACTATAGTTGTTACTCTTATTATTATCAATCTAACTCATATTATTAGCCATATTATGCTTATATGATCGATAGAAAGACAATTACTATACTTGTTACTCTTATTATTATCAATCTAACTCATATTATTAGCCATATTATGCTTATATGATCGATAGAAAGACAATTACTATACTTGTTACTCTTATTATTATCAATCTAACTCATATTATTGGCCATATTATGTGGATATGATCGATTGAACGACAATTACTATACTTATTACTCTTACTATTATCAATCGAACACATATTATTAGCCATATTATGCTTATATGATCGATAGAACGACAATTACTATACTTGTTACGCTTATTATTATCAATCTAACTCATATTATTAGCCATATTATGCTTATATTATCGATAGAAGGACAATTACTATAGTTGTTACTCTTATTATTATCAATCTAACTCATATTATTAGCCATATTATGCTTATATGATCGATAGAAAGACAATTACTATACTTGTTACTCTTATTATTATCAATCAAACTCATATTATTGGCCATATTATGTGGATATGATCGATAGGACGACAATTACTATACTTATTACTCTTATTATTATCAATCTAACTCATATTATTGGCCATATTATGTGGATATGGTCGATAGGACGACAATTACTGTACTTATTACTCTTACTATTATCAATCGAACACATATTATTAGCCATATTATGCTTATATGATCGATAGAACGACAATTACTATACTTATTACTCTTATTATTATCAATCTAACTCATATTATTAACCATATTATGCAGATATGATCGATAGAACGACAGTTACTATACTTATTACTCTTACTATTATCAATCTAACTCATATTATTAGCCATATTATGCTTATATTATCGATAGAACGACAATTGCTATACTTGTTACTCTTACTGTTATCAATCTAACTCATATTATTAGCCACATTATGCTTATATGATCGATTGAACGACAATTACTATACTTATTACTCTTACTATTATCAATCTAACTCATATTATTAGCCATATTATTCTTATATTATCGATAGAACGACAATTACTATACTTGTTACTCTTATTATTATCAATCTAACTCATATTATTAGCCATATTATGCTTATATGATCGATTGAACGACAATTACTATACTTATTACTCTTACTATTATCAATCTAACTCATATTATTAGCCATATTATGCTTATATGATCGATAGTACGACAATTGCTATACTTATTACTCTTATTATTATCAATCTAACTCATATTATTTCCATATTATGCTTATATGATCGATAGAACGACAATTACTATACTTATTGCTCTTACTGTTATCAATCTAACTCATATTATTAGCCATATTATGCTTATATTATCGATAGAGCGACAATTACTACACTTGTTACTCTTATTATTATCAATCTAACTCATATTATTTCCATATTATGCACATATGATCGATAGAACGACAATTACTATACTTATTACTCTTACTATTATCAATCTAACTCATATTATTAGCCATATTATGCTTATATTATCGATAGAACGACAATTACTATACCTGTTACTCTTATTATTATCAATCTAACTCATATTATTAACCATATTATGCAGATATGATCGATAGATCGACAATTAGTATACTTATTACTCTTACTATTATCAATCTAACTCATATTATTAGCCATATTATGCTTATATGATCGATAGAACGACAATTACTATACTTGTTACTCTTATTATTATCAATCTAACTCATATTATTTCCATATTATGCACATATGATCGATAGAACGACAATTACTATACTTATTACTCTTACTATTATCAATCTAACTCATATTATTAGCCATATTATGCTTATATTATCGATAGAACGACAATTGCTATACTTGTTACTCTTACTGTTATCAATCTAACTCATATTATTAGCCACATTATGCTTATATGATCGATTGAACGACAATTACTATACTTATTACTCTTACTATTATCAATCTAACTCATATTATTAGCCATATTATTCTTATATTATCGATAGAACGACAATTACTATACTTGTTACTCTTATTATTATCAATCTAACTCATATTATTAGCCATATTATGCTTATATGATCGATTGAACGACAATTACTATACTTATTACTCTTACTATTATCAATCTAACTCATATTATTAGCCATATTATGCTTATATGATCGATAGTACGACAATTGCTATACTTATTACTCTTATTATTATCAATCTAACTCATATTATTTCCATATTATGCTTATATGATCGATAGAACGACAATTACTATACTTATTACTCTTATTATTATCAATCTAACTCATATTATTAGCCATATTATGCTTATACGATCGATAGAACGACAATTACTATACTTATTACTCTTATTATTATCAATCTAACTCATATTATTAACCATATTATGCAGATATGATCGATAGAACGACAATTACTATACTTATTACTCTTACTATTATCAATCTAACTCATATTATTAGCCATATTATGCTTATATTATCGATAGAACGACAATTGCTATACTTGTTACTCTTACTGTTATCAATCTAACTCATATTATTAGCCACATTATGCTTATATGATCGATTGAACGACAATTACTATACTTATTACTCTTACTATTATCAATCTAACTCATATTATTAGCCATATTATGCTTATATGATCGATAGAACGACAATTACTATACTTATTACTCTTACTATTATCAATCTAACTCACATTATTAGCCATAGTGTGCTTATATTATCGATAGAACGACAATTACTATACTGGTTACTCTTATTATTATCAATCTAACTCATATTATTAGCCATATTATGCTTATACGATCGATAGAAAGACAATTACTATACTTCTTACTCTTATTATTATAAATCTAACTCATATTATTAGCCATATTATGCTTATATGATCGATAGAACGACAATTACTATACTTATTGCTCTTACTATTATCAATCTAACTCATATTATTAGCCATATTATGCTTATATTATCGATAGAGCGACAATTACTACACTTGTTACTCTTATTATTATCAATCTAACTCATATTATTTCCATATTATGCACATATGATCGATAGAACGACAATTACTATACTTATTACTCTTACTATTATCAATCTAACTCATATTATTAGCCATATTATGCTTATATTATCGATAGAACGACAATTACTATACCTGTTACTCTTATTATTATCAATCTAACTCATATTATTAACCATATTATGCAGATATGATCGATAGATCGACAATTAGTATACTTATTACTCTTACTATTATCAATCTAACTCATATTATTAGCCATATTATGCTTATATGATCGATAGAACGACAATTACTATACTTGTTACTCTTATTATTATCAATCTAACTCATATTATTAGCCATATTATGCTTATATTATCGATAGAACGACAATTGCTATACTTGTTACTCTTACTGTTATCAATCTAACTCATATTATTAGCCACATTATGCTTATATGATCGATTGAACGACAATTACTATACTTATTACTCTTACTATTATCAATCTAACTCATATTATTAGCCATATTATTCTTATATTATCGATAGAACGACAATTACTATACTTGTTACTCTTATTATTATCAATCTAACTCATATTATTAGCCATATTATGCTTATATGATCGATTGAACGACAATTACTATACTTATTACTCTTACTATTATCAATCTAACTCATATTATTAGCCATATTATGCTTATATGATCGATAGTACGACAATTGCTATACTTATTACTCTTATTATTATCAATCTAACTCATATTATTTCCATATTATGCTTATATGATCGATAGAACGACAATTACTATACTTATTACTCTTATTATTATCAATCTAACTCATATTATTAGCCATATTATGCTTATACGATCGATAGAAAGACAATTACTATACTTCTTACTCTTATTATTATAAATCTAACTCATATTATTAGCCATATTATGCTTATATGATCAATAGAACGACAATTACTATACTTATTGCTCTTACTATTATCAATCTAACTCATATTATTAGCCATATTATGCTTATATTATCGATAGAGCGACAATTACTACACTTGTTACTCTTATTATTATCAATCTAACTCATATTATTTCCATATTATGCACATATGATCGATAGAACGACAATTACTATACTTATTACTCTTACTATTATCAATCTAACTCATATTATTAGCCATATTATGCTTATATTATCGATAGAACGACAATTACTATACCTGTTACTCTTATTATTATCAATCTAACTCATATTATTAACCATATTATGCAGATATGATCGATAGATCGACAATTAGTATACTTATTACTCTTACTATTATCAATCTAACTCATATTATTAGCCATATTATGCTTATATGATCGATAGAACGACAATTACTATACTTGTTACTCTTATTATTATCAATCTAACTCATATTATTTCCATATAATGCACATATGATCGATAGAACGACAATTACTATACTTTTTACTCTTACTATTATCAATCTAACTCATATTATTAGCCATATTATGCTTATATTATCGATAGAACGACAATTACTATACCTGTTACTCTTATTATTATCAATCTAACTCATATTATTAGCCATATTATGCTTATATGATCGATAGAACGACAATTACTATACTTATTACTCTTATTATTATCAATTTAACTCATATTATTGGCCATATTATGCTTATATTATCGAAAGAAGGACAATTACTATACTTGTTACGCTTATTATTATCAATCTAACTCATATTATTAGCCATATTATGCTTATATTATTGATAGAAGGACAATTACTATAGTTGTTACTCTTATTATTATCAATCTAACTCATATTATTAGCCATATTATGCTTATATTATCGATAGAACGACAATTACTATACCTGTTACTCTTATTATTATCAATCTAACTCATATTATTAGCCATATTATGCTTATATGATCGATAGTACGACAATTGCTATACTTATTAAACTTATTATTATCAATCTAACTCATATTATTTCCGTATTATGCAGATATGATCGATAGAACGACAATTACTATACTTATTACTCTTACTATTATCAATCTAACTCATATTATTAGCCATATTATGCTTATATTATCGATAGAACGACAATTACTCTACTTGTTACTCTTATTATTATCAATCTAACTCATATTATTAGCCATATTATGCTTATATGATCGATAGAACGACAATTACTATACTTATTACGCTTATTATTATCAATCTAACTCATATTATTAGCCATATTATGCTTATACGATCGATAGAACGACAATTACTATACTTATTACTCTTATTATTATCAATCTAACTCATATTATTAACCATATTATGCAGATATGATCGATAGAACGACAATTACTATACATATTACTCTTACTATTATCAATCTAACTCATATTATTAGCCATATTATGCTTATATTATCGATAGAACGACAATTGCTATACTTGTTACTCTTACTGTTATCAATCTAACTCATATTATTAGCCACATTATGCTTATATGATCGATAGAACGACAATTACTATACTTATTACTCTTACTATTATCAATCTAACTCATATTATTAGCCATATTATGCTTATATTATCGATAGAACGACAATTGCTATACTTGTTACTCTTACTGTTATCAATCTAACTCATATTATTAGCCATATTATGCTTATATGATCGATAGTACGACAATTGCTATACTTATTAAACTTATTATTATCAATCTAACTCATATTATTTCCATATTATGCAGATATGATCGATAGAACGACAATTACTATACTTATTACTCTTATTATTATCAATCTAACTCATATTATTAGCCATATTATGCTTATACGATCGATAGAACGACAATTACTATACTTATTACTCTTATTATTATCAATCTAACTCATATTATTAACCATATTATGCAGATATGATCGATAGAACGACAATTACTATACTTATTACTCTTACTATTATCAATCTAACTCATATTATTAGCCATATTATGCTTATATTATCGATAGAACGACAATTGCTATACTTGTTACTCTTACTGTTATCAATCTAACTCATATTATTAGCCACATTATGCTTATATGATCGATTGAACGACAATTACTATACTTATTACTCTTACTATTATCAATCTAACTCATATTATTAGCCATATTATGCTTATATGATCGATAGAACGACAATTACTATACTTATTACTCTTACTATTATCAATCTAACTCACATTATTAGCCATAGTGTGCTTATATTATCGATAGAACGACAATTACTATACTGGTTACTCTTATTATTATCAATCTAACTCATATTATTAGCCGTATTATGCTTATACGATCGATAGAAAGACAATTACTATACTTCTTACTCTTATTATTATAAATCTAACTCATATTATTAGCCATATTATGCTTATATGATCGATAGAACGACAATTACTATACTTATTACTCTTATTATTATCAATCTAACTCATATTATTGGCCATATTATGTGGATATGATCGATAGGACGACAATTACTATACTCATTACTCTTATTATTATCAAACTAACTCATATTATTAACCATATTATGCAGATATGATCGATAGAACGACAATTACTATACTTATTGCTCTTACTATTATCAATCTAACTCATATTATTAGCCATATTATGCTTATATTATCGATAGAGCGACAATTACTACACTTGTTACTCTTATTATTATCAATCTAACTCATATTATTTCCATATTATGCACATATGATCGATAGAACGACAATTACTATACTTATTACTCTTACTATTATCAATCTAACTCATATTATTAGCCATATTATGCTTATATTATCGATAGAACGACAATTACTATACCTGTTACTCTTATTATTATCAATCTAACTCATATTATTAACCATATTATGCAGATATGATCGATAGATCGACAATTAGTATACTTATTACTCTTACTATTATCAATCTAACTCATATTATTAGCCATATTATGCTTATATGATCGATAGAACGACAATTACTATACTTGTTACTCTTATTATTATCAATCTAACTCATATTATTTCCATATAATGCACATATGATCGATAGAACGACAATTACTATACTTTTTACTCTTACTATTATCAATCTAACTCATATTATTAGCCATATTATGCTTATATTATCGATAGAACGACAATTGCTATACTTGTTACTCTTACTGTTATCAATCTAACTAATATTATTAGCCACATTATGCTTATATGATCGATAGAACGACAATTACTATACTTATTACTCTTACTATTATCAATCTAACTCATATTATTAGCCATATTATGCTTATACATGGTGTGTTCCATAAGTAATGCGAAGGAAATTCGTGAGCCGCTCCTGTTCGTCGCAGGGGAATCGGACCACGTGCGTTAGATGCGGGGGACCCTTAGCTTTCCAACGAACGCGGTCCCAGGGCTCTCCGAGCTGTGAAAGGGACAGGACGTTAATTTTTGTGACCCCCTGTTTGGTGACCGTGTCACGGAGAAAATGGAGTCGACGATCGGAACAACGATATGCGATAAAGCTTTTGTGCTAAACTAAACAAATCTCTTGAGGAGACAACTAAAATGATTCGTGAGGCTTATGGGGACTCTGTTCTGTGGTATTCACAAGTTTCGAGGTGGTTAAAGACCTTTAAGGAAGGGCGGGAAGAGGTTCGCGACGATCAACGCTCCGGGCGGCCACCAACCAGCAAAACAGTCCGTCAAACAGTCCATAAAGAATTTCTTCCTCAAGGACAGACAGTTAACACGGCCTACTAAGTGAATATGCTGGAAAGACTGCGAAAAAGGGTTGTCAGGACGAGAAAACACATCTCCGGTACCTGAATACTGCATCACGACAACGCGCTTTGCCTCAACGCGCTGCAAGTACGAGAATTTTTGATCCAAAACCAAGTGTTAACGCTTCCCCAACCCCCCTATAGTCCTGACCTGGCATCGGCAGACTTTTTCTTGTTCCCCCGGATCAAGACACCCCTGAAAGGAACGCGTTTCTCGTCCGTACAAGACATTCAAGCGGCCGTGACCGAGGCCCTAAAAGCGGTTCCGGAAAACGCATTCCAGGAAGCGTACCGTTTATGGCAGAGTCGCTGGCAAAAATGTGTAGATGCCCAAGGGCAGTACTTTGAAGAATTTTAAGTATTTGTAAGAATTGGTACAATAAATTCCTTTAAAAAAAATACTTCGCATTACTTATGGAACACACCATGTATTATCGATAGAACGACAATTGCTATACATATTACTCTTACTATTATCAATCTAACTCATATTATTAGCCATATTATGCTTATATTATCGATAGAACGACAATTGCTATACTTGTTACTCTTACTGTTATCAATCTAACTCATATTATTAGCCACATTATGCTTATATGATCGATAGAACGACAATTACTATACTTATTACTCTTATTATTATCAATCTAACTCATATTATTGGCCATATTATGCTTATATTATCGAAAGAAGGACAATTACTATACTTGTTACGCTTATTATTATCATTCTAACTCATATTATTAGCCATATTATGCTTATATTATTGAGAGAAGGACAATTACTATAGTTGTTACTCTTATTATTATCAATCTAACTCATATTATTAGCCATATTATGCTTATATGATCGATAGAAAGACAATTACTATACTTGTTACTCTTATTATTATCAATCTAACTCATATTATTAGCCATATTATGCTTATATGATCGATAGAAAGACAATTACTATACTTGTTACTCTTATTATTATCAATCTAACTCATATTATTGGCCATATTATGTGGATATGATCGATTGAACGACAATTACTATACTTATTACTCTTACTATTATCAATCGAACACATATTATTAGCCATATTATGCTTATATGATCGATAGAACGACAATTACTATACTTGTTACGCTTATTATTATCAATCTAACTCATATTATTAGCCATATTATGCTTATATTATCGATAGAAGGACAATTACTATAGTTGTTACTCTTATTATTATCAATCTAACTCATATTATTAGCCATATTATGCTTATATGATCGATAGAAAGACAATTACTATACTTGTTACTCTTATTATTATCAATCAAACTCATATTATTGGCCATATTATGTGGATATGATCGATAGGACGACAATTACTATACTTATTACTCTTATTATTATCAATCTAACTCATATTATTGGCCATATTATGTGGATATGGTCGATAGGACGACAATTACTATACTTATTACTCTTACTATTATCAATCGAACACATATTATTAGCCATATTATGCTTATATGATCGATAGAACGACAATTACTATACTTATTACTCTTATTAATATCAATCTAACTCATATTATTAACCATATTATGCAGATATGATCGATAGAACGACAGTTACTATACTTATTACTCTTACTATTATCAATCTAACTCATATTATTAGCCATATTATGCTTATATTATCGATAGAACGACAATTGCTATACTTGTTACTCTTACTGTTATCAATCTAACTCATATTATTAGCCACATTATGCTTATATGATCGATTGAACGACAATTACTATACTTATTACTCTTACTATTATCAATCTAACTCATATTATTAGCCATATTATTCTTATATTATCGATAGAACGACAATTACTATACTTGTTACTCTTATTATTATCAATCTAACTCATATTATTAGCCATATTATGCTTATATGATCGATTGAACGACAATTACTATACTTATTACTCTTACTATTATCAATCTAACTCATATTATTAGCCATATTATGCTTATATGATCGATAGTACGACAATTGCTATACTTATTACTCTTATTATTATCAATCTAACTCATATTATTTCCATATTATGCTTATATGATCGATAGAACGACAATTACTATACTTATTACTCTTATTATTATCAATCTAACTCATATTATTAGCCATATTATGCTTATACGATCGATAGAACGACAATTACTATACTTATTACTCTTATTATTATCAATCTAACTCATATTATTAACCATATTATGCAGATATGATCGATAGAACGACAATTACTATACTTATTACTCTTACTATTATCAATCTAACTCATATTATTAGCCATATTATGCTTATATTATCGATAGAACGACAATTGCTATACTTGTTACTCTTACTGTTATCAATCTAACTCATATTATTAGCCACATTATGCTTATATGATCGATTGAACGACAATTACTATACTTATTACTCTTACTATTATCAATCTAACTCATATTATTAGCCATATTATGCTTATATGATCGATAGAACGACAATTACTATACTTATTACTCTTACTATTATCAATCTAACTCACATTATTAGCCATAGTGTGCTTATATTATCGATAGAACGACAATTACTATACTGGTTACTCTTATTATTATCAATCTAACTCATATTATTAGCCATATTATGCTTATACGATCGATAGAAAGACAATTACTATACTTCTTACTCTTATTATTATAAATCTAACTCATATTATTAGCCATATTATGCTTATATGATCGATAGAACGACAATTACTATACTTATTGGTCTTACTATTATCAATCTAACTCATATTATTAGCCATATTATGCTTATATTATCGATAGAGCGACAATTACTACACTTGTTACTCTTATTATTATCAATCTAACTCATATTATTTCCATATTATGCACATATGATCGATAGAACGACAATTACTATACTTATTACTCTTACTATTATCAATCTAACTCATATTATTAGCCATATTATGCTTATATTATCGATAGAACGACAATTACTATACCTGTTACTCTTATTATTATCAATCTAACTCATATTATTAACCATATTATGCAGATATGATCGATAGATCGACAATTAGTATACTTATTACTCTTACTATTATCAATCTAACTCATATTATTAGCCATATTATGCTTATATGATCGATAGAACGACAATTACTATACTTGTTACTCTTATTATTATCAATCTAACTCATATTATTTCCATATAATGCACATATGATCGATAGAACGACAATTACTATACTTTTTACTCTTACTATTATCAATCTAACTCATATTATTAGCCATATTATGCTTATATTATCGATAGAACGACAATTACTATACCTGTTACTCTTATTATTATCAATCTAACTCATATTATTAGCCATATTATGCTTATATGATCGATAGAACGACAATTACTATACTTATTACTCTTATTATTATCAATCTAACTCATATTATTGGCCATATTATGCTTATATTATCGAAAGAAGGACAATTACTATACTTGTTACGCTTATTATTATCAATCTAACTCATATTATTAGCCATATTATGCTTATATTATTGATAGAAGGACAATTACTATAGTTGTTACTCTTATTATTATCAATCTAACTCATATTATTAGCCATATTATGCTTATATTATCGATAGAACGACAATTACTATACCTGTTACTCTTATTATTATCAATCTAACTCATATTATTAGCCATATTATGCTTATATGATCGATAGTACGACAATTGCTATACTTATTAAACTTATTATTATCAATCTAACTCATATTATTTCCGTATTATGCAGATATGATCGATAGAACGACAATACCTATACTTATTACTCTTATTATTATCAATCTAACTCATATTATTGGCCATATTATGTGGATATGATCGATAGGACGACAATTACTATACTCATTACTCTTATTATTATCAAACTAACTCATATTATTAACCATATTATGCAGATATGATCGATAGAACGACAATTACTATACTTATTGCTCTTACTATTATCAATCTAACTCATATTATTAGCCATATTATGCTTATATTATCGATAGAGCGACAATTACTACACTTGTTACTCTTATTATTATCAATCTAACTCATATTATTTCCATATTATGCACATATGATCGATAGAACGACAATTACTATACTTATTACTCTTACTATTATCAATCTAACTCATATTATTAGCCATATTATGCTTATATTATCGATAGAACGACAATTACTATACCTGTTACTCTTATTATTATCAATCTAACTCATATTATTAACCATATTATGCAGATATGATCGATAGATCGACAATTAGTATACTTATTACTCTTACTATTATCAATCTAACTCATATTATTAGCCATATTATGCTTATATGATCGATAGAACGACAATTACTATACTTGTTACTCTTATTATTATCAATCTAACTCATATTATTTCCATATAATGCACATATGATCGATAGAACGACAATTACTATACTTTTTACTCTTACTATTATCAATCTAACTCATATTATTAGCCATATTATGCTTATATTATCGATAGAACGACAATTGCTATACTTGTTACTCTTACTGTTATCAATCTAACTCATATTATTAGCCACATTATGCTTATATGATCGATAGGACGACAATTACTATACTTATTACTCTTATTATTATCAATCTAACTCATATTATTGGCCATATTATGCTTATATTATCGAAAGAAGGACAATTACTATACTTGTTACGCTTATTATTATCATTCTAACTCATATTATTAGCCATATTATGCTTATATTATTGAGAGAAGGACAATTACTATAGTTGTTACTCTTATTATTATCAATCTAACTCATATTATTAGCCATATTATGCTTATATGATCGATAGAAAGACAATTACTATACTTGTTACTCTTATTATTATCAATCTAACTCATATTATTAGCCATATTATGCTTATATGATCGATAGAAAGACAATTACTATACTTGTTACTCTTATTATTATCAATCTAACTCATATTATTGGCCATATTATGTGGATATGATCGATTGAACGACAATTACTATACTTATTACTCTTACTATTATCAATCGAACACATATTATTAGCCATATTATGCTTATATGATCGATAGAACGACAATTACTATACTTGTTACGCTTATTATTATCAATCTAACTCATATTA
Source organism: Megachile rotundata (assembly GCF_050947335.1). NCBI lineage: Eukaryota > Metazoa > Arthropoda > Insecta > Hymenoptera > Megachilidae > Megachile > Megachile rotundata. The sequence continues at coordinate 69,838 of NW_027473900.1, forward strand.
TTAGCCATATTATGCTTATATTATCGATAGAAGGACAATTACTATAGTTGTTACTCTTATTATTATCAATCTAACTCATATTATTAGCCATATTATGCTTATATGATCGATAGAAAGACAATTACTATACTTGTTACTCTTATTATTATCAATCAAACTCATATTATTGGCCATATTATGTGGATATGATCGATAGGACGACAATTACTATACTTATTACTCTTATTATTATCAATCTAACTCATATTATTGGCCATATTATGTGGATATGGTCGATAGGACGACAATTACTATACTTATTACTCTTACTATTATCAATCGAACACATATTATTAGCCATATTATGCTTATATGATCGATAGAACGACAATTACTATACTTATTACTCTTATTATTATCAATCTAACTCATATTATTAACCATATTATGCAGATATGATCGATAGAACGACAGTTACTATACTTATTACTCTTACTATTATCAATCTAACTCATATTATTAGCCATATTATGCTTATATTATCGATAGAACGACAATTGCTATACTTGTTACTCTTACTGTTATCAATCTAACTCATATTATTAGCCACATTATGCTTATATGATCGATTGAACGACAATTACTATACTTATTACTCTTACTATTATCAATCTAACTCATATTATTAGCCATATTATTCTTATATTATCGATAGAACGACAATTACTATACTTGTTACTCTTATTATTATCAATCTAACTCATATTATTAGCCATATTATGCTTATATGATCGATTGAACGACAATTACTATACTTATTACTCTTACTATTATCAATCTAACTCATATTATTAGCCATATTATGCTTATATGATCGATAGTACGACAATTGCTATACTTATTACTCTTATTATTATCAATCTAACTCATATTATTTCCATATTATGCTTATATGATCGATAGAACGACAATTACTATACTTATTACTCTTATTATTATCAATCTAACTCATATTATTAGCCATATTATGCTTATACGATCGATAGAACGACAATTACTATACTTATTACTCTTATTATTATCAATCTAACTCATATTATTAACCATATTATGCAGATATGATCGATAGAACGACAATTACTATACTTATTACTCTTACTATTATCAATCTAACTCATATTATTAGCCATATTATGCTTATATTATCGATAGAACGACAATTGCTATACTTGTTACTCTTACTGTTATCAATCTAACTCATATTATTAGCCACATTATGCTTATATGATCGATTGAACGACAATTACTATACTTATTACTCTTACTATTATCAATCTAACTCATATTATTAGCCATATTATGCTTATATGATCGATAGAACGACAATTACTATACTTATTACTCTTACTATTATCAATCTAACTCACATTATTAGCCATAGTGTGCTTATATTATCGATAGAACGACAATTACTATACTGGTTACTCTTATTATTATCAATCTAACTCATATTATTAGCCATATTATGCTTATACGATCGATAGAAAGACAATTACTATACTTCTTACTCTTATTATTATAAATCTAACTCATATTATTAGCCATATTACGCTTATATGATCGATAGAACGACAATTACTATACTTATTGCTCTTACTATTATCAATCTAACTCATATTATTAGCCATATTATGCTTATATTATCGATAGAGCGACAATTACTACACTTGTTACTCTTATTATTATCAATCTAACTCATATTATTTCCATATTATGCACATATGATCGATAGAACGACAATTACTATACTTATTACTCTTACTATTATCAATCTAACTCATATTATTAGCCATATTATGCTTATATTATCGATAGAACGACAATTACTATACCTGTTACTCTTATTATTATCAATCTAACTCATATTATTAACCATATTATGCAGATATGATCGATAGATCGACAATTAGTATACTTATTACTCTTACTATTATCAATCTAACTCATATTATTAGCCATATTATGCTTATATGATCGATAGAACGACAATTACTATACTTGTTACTCTTATTATTATCAATCTAACTCATATTATTTCCATATAATGCACATATGATCGATAGAACGACAATTACTATACTTTTTACTCTTACTATTATCAATCTAACTCATATTATTAGCCATATTATGCTTATATTATCGATAGAACGACAATTACTATACCTGTTACTCTTATTATTATCAATCTAACTCATATTATTAGCCATATTATGCTTATATGATCGATAGAACGACAATTACTATACTTATTACTCTTATTATTATCAATCTAACTCATATTATTGGCCATATTATGCTTATATTATCGAAAGAAGGACAATTACTATACTTGTTACGCTTATTATTATCAATCTAACTCATATTATTAGCCATATTATGCTTATATTATTGATAGAAGGACAATTACTATAGTTGTTACTCTTATTATTATCAATCTAACTCATATTATTAGCCATATTATGCTTATATTATCGATAGAACGACAATTACTATACCTGTTACTCTTATTATTATCAATCTAACTCATATTATTAGCCATATTATGCTTATATGATCGATAGTACGACAATTGCTATACTTATTAAACTTATTATTATCAATCTAACTCATATTATTTCCGTATTATGCAGATATGATCGATAGAACGACAATTACTATACTTATTACTCTTACTATTATCAATCTAACTCATATTATTAGCCATATTATGCTTATATTATCGATAGAACGACAATTACTCTACTTGTTACTCTTATTATTATCAATCTAACTCATATTATTAGCCATATTATGCTTATATGATCGATAGAACGACAATTACTATACTTATTACGCTTATTATTATCAATCTAACTCATATTATTAGCCATATTATGCTTATACGATCGATAGAACGACAATTACTATACTTATTACTCTTATTATTATCAATCTAACTCATATTATTAACCATATTATGCAGATATGATCGATAGAACGACAATTACTATACATATTACTCTTACTATTATCAATCTAACTCATATTATTAGCCATATTATGCTTATATTATCGATAGAACGACAATTGCTATACTTGTTACTCTTACTGTTATCAATCTAACTCATATTATTAGCCATATTATGCTTATATGATCGATAGTACGACAATTGCTATACTTATTAAACTTATTATTATCAATCTAACTCATATTATTTCCATATTATGCAGATATGATCGATAGAACGACAATTACTATACTTATTACTCTTATTATTATCAATCTAACTCATATTATTAGCCATATTATGCTTATACGATCGATAGAACGACAATTACTATACTTATTACTCTTATTATTATCAATCTAACTCATATTATTAACCATATTATGCAGATATGATCGATAGAACGACAATTACTATACTTATTACTCTTACTATTATCAATCTAACTCATATTATTAGCCATATTATGCTTATATTATCGATAGAACGACAATTGCTATACTTGTTACTCTTACTGTTATCAATCTAACTCATATTATTAGCCACATTATGCTTATATGATCGATTGAACGACAATTACTATACTTATTACTCTTACTATTATCAATCTAACTCATATTATTAGCCATATTATGCTTATATGATCGATAGAACGACAATTACTATACTTATTACTCTTACTATTATCAATCTAACTCACATTATTAGCCATAGTGTGCTTATATTATCGATAGAACGACAATTACTATACTGGTTACTCTTATTATTATCAATCTAACTCATATTATTAGCCATATTATGCTTATACGATCGATAGAAAGACAATTACTATACTTCTTACTCTTATTATTATAAATCTAACTCATATTATTAGCCATATTATGCTTATATGATCGATAGAACGACAATTACTATACTTATTACTCTTATTATTATCAATCTAACTCATATTATTGGCCATATTATGTGGATATGATCGATAGGACGACAATTACTATACTCATTACTCTTATTATTATCAAACTAACTCATATTATTAACCATATTATGCAGATATGATCGATAGAACGACAATTACTATACTTATTGCTCTTACTATTATCAATCTAACTCATATTATTAGCCATATTATGCTTATATTATCGATAGAGCGACAATTACTACACTTGTTACTCTTATTATTATCAATCTAACTCATATTATTTCCATATTATGCACATATGATCGATAGAACGACAATTACTATACTTATTACTCTTACTATTATCAATCTAACTCATATTATTAGCCATATTATGCTTATATTATCGATAGAACGACAATTACTATACTTATTACTCATACTATTATCAATCTAACTCATATTATTAGCCATATTATGCTTATATTATCGATAGAACGACAATTACTCTACTTGTTACTCTTATTGTTATCAATCTAACTCATATTATTAGCCATATTATGCTTATATGATCGATAGAACGACAATTACTATACTTATTACGCTTATTATTATCAATCTAACTCATATTATTAGCCATATTATGCTTATACGATCGATAGAACGACAATTACTATACTTATTACTCTTATTATTATCAATCTAACTCATATTATTAACCATATTATGCAGATATGATCGATAGAACGACAATTACTATACATATTACTCTTACTATTATCAATCTAACTCATATTATTAGCCATATTATGCTTATATTATCGATAGAACGACAATTGCTATACTTGCTACTCTTACTGTTATCAATCTAACTCATATTATTAGCCACATTATGCTTATATGATCGATAGAACGACAATTACTATACTTATTACTCTTACTATTATCAATCTAACTCATATTATTAGCCATATTATGCTTATATTATCGATAGAACGACAATTGCTATACTTGTTACTCTTACTGTTATCAATCTAACTCATATTATTAGCCACATTATGCTTATATGATCGATTGAACGACAATTACTATACTTATTACTCTTACTATTATCAATCTAACTCATATTATTAGCCATATTATGCTTATATGATCGATAGTACGACAATTACTATACTTATTACTCTTATTATTATCAATCTAACTCATATTATTTCCATATTATGCAGATATGATCGATAGAACGACAATTACTATACTTATTACTCTTACTATTATCAATCTAACTCATATTATTAGCCATATTATGCTTATATGATCGATAGAACGACAATTACTATACTTGTTACTCTTATTATTATCAATCTAACTCATATTATTTCCATATTATGCAGATATGATCGATAGAACGACAATTACTATACTTATTACTCTTACTATTATCAATCTAACTCATATTATTAGCCATATTATGCTTATATTATCGATAGAACGACAATTACTATACCTGTTACTCTTATTATTATCAATCTAACTCATATTATTAGCCATATTATGCTTATATGATCGATAGTACGACAATTGCTATACTTATTACTCTTATTATTATCAATCTAACTCATATTATTTCCATATTATGCAGATATGATCGATAGAACGACAATTACTATACTTATTACTCTTACTATTATCAATCTAACTCATATTATTAGCCATATTATGCTTATATTATCGATAGAACGACAATTACTCTACTTGTTACTCTTATTATTATCAATCTAACTCATATTATTAGCCATATTATGCTTATATGATCGATAGAACGACAATTACTATACTTATTACGCTTATTATTATCAATCTAACTCATATTATTAGCCATATTATGCTTATACGATCGATAGAACGACAATTACTATACTTATTACTCTTATTATTATCAATCTAACTCATATTATTAACCATATTATGCAGATATGATCGATAGAACGACAATTACTATACTTATTACTCTTACTATTATCAATCTAACTCATATTATTAGCCATATTATGCTTATATTATCGATAGAACGACAATTGCTACTCATATTATTAGCCATATTATGCTTATACGATCGATAGAACGACAATTACTATACTTATTACTCTTATTATTATCAATCTAACTCATATTATTTACCATATTATGCAGATATGATCGATAGAACGACAATTACTATACTTATTACTCTTACTATTATCAATCTAACTCATATTATTAGCCATATTATGCTTATATTATCGATAGAACGACAATTGCTATACTTGTTACTCTTACTGTTATCAATCTAACTCATATTATTAGCCACATTATGCTTATATGATCGATAGGACGACAATTACTATACTCATTACTCTTATTATTATCAAACTAACTCATATTATTAACCATATTATGCAGATATGATCGATAGTACGACAATTACTATACTTATTACTCTTATTATTATCAATCTAACTCATATTATTTCCATATTATGCAGATATGATCGATAGAACGACAATTACTATACTTATTACTCTTACTATTATCAATCTAACTCATATTATTAGCCATATTATGCTTATATTATCGATAGAACGACAACTACTATACTTGTTACTCTTATTATTATCAATCTAACTCATATTATTAGCCATATTATGCTTATATGATCGATAGAACGACAATTACTATACTTATTACTCTTGTTATTATCAATCTAACTCATATTATTAGCCATATTATGCTTATACGATCGATAGAACCACAATTACTATACTTATTACTCTTATTATTATCAATCTAACTCATATTATTAGCCATATTATGCTTATACGATCGATAGCACGACAATTACTATACTTATTACTCTTACTATTATCAATCTAACTCATATTATTAGCCATATTATGCTTATATGATCGATAGAACGACAATTACTATACTTATTACTCTTACTATTATCAATCTAACTCACATTATTAGCCATATTGTGCTTATATTATCGATAGAACGACAATTACTATACTGGTTACTCTTATTATTATCAATCTAACTCATATTATTAGCCATATTATGCTTATACGATCGATAGCACGACAATTACTATACTTATTACTCTTACTATTATCAATCTAACTCATATTATTAGCCATATTATGCTTATATGATCGATAGAACGACAATTACTATACTTATTACTCTTATTATTATCAATCTAACTCATATTATTGGCCATATTATGTGGATATGATCGATAGGACGACAATTACTATACTCATTACTCTTATTATTATCAAACTAACTCATATTATTAACCATATTATGCAGATATGATCGATAGAGCGACAATTACTATACTTATTGCTCTTACTATTATCAATCTAACTCATATTATTAGCCATATTATGCTTATATGATCGATAGAGCGACAATTTCTATACTTATTACTCTTATTATTATCAATCTAACTCATATTATTGGCCATATTATGTGGACATGATCGATAGGACGACAATTACTATACTCATTACTCTTATTATTATCAAACTAACTCATATTATTAACCATATTATGCAGATATGATCGATAGATCGACAATTACTATACTTATTACTCTTACTATTATCAATCTAACTCATATTATTAGCCATATTATGCTTATATTATCGATAGAACGACAATTACTATACTTGTTACTCTTATTATTATCAATCTAACTCATATTATTTCCATATTATGCAGATATGATCGATAGAACGACAATTACTATACTTATTACTCTTACTATTATCAATCTAACTCATATTATTAGCCATATTATGCTTATATTATCGATAGAACGACAATTACTATACCTGTTACTCTTATTATTATCAATCTAACTCATATTATTAGCCATATTATGCTTATATGATCGATAGTACGACAATTGCTATACTTATTACTCTTATTATTATCAATCTAACTCATATTATTTCCATATTATGCAGATATGATCGATAGAACGACAATTACTATACTTATTACTCTTACTATTATCAATCTAACTCATATTATTAGCCATATTATGCTTATATTATCGATAGAACGACAATTACTCTACTTGTTACTCTTATTATTATCAATCTAACTCATATTATTAGCCATATTATGCTTATATGATCGATAGAACGACAATTACTATACTTATTACGCTTATTATTATCAATCTAACTCATATTATTAGCCATATTATGCTTATACGATCGATAGAACGACAATTACTATACTTATTACTCTTATTATTATCAATCTAACTCATATTATTAACCATATTATGCAGATATGATCGATAGAACGACAATTACTATACATATTACTCTTACTATTATCAATCTAACTCATATTATTAGCCATATTATGCTTATATTATCGATAGAACGACAATTACTCTACTTGTTACTCTTATTATTATCAATCTAACTCATATTATTAGCCATATTATGCTTATATGATCGATAGAACGACAATTACTATACTTATTACGCTTATTATTATCAATCTAACTCATATTATTAGCCATATTATGCTTATACGATCGATAGAACGACAATTACTATACTTATTACTTTTATTATTATCAATCTAACTCATATTATTAACCATATTATGCACATATGATCGATAGAACGACAATTACTATACTTATTACTCTTACTATTATCAATCTAACTCATATTATTAGCCATATTATGCTTATATTATCGATAGAACGACAATTACTATACTTATTACTCATACTATTATCAATCTAACTCATATTATTAGCCATATTATGCTTATATTATCGATAGAACGACAATTACTCTACTTGTTACTCTTATTATTATCAATCTAACTCATATTATTAGCCATATTATGCTTATATTATCGATAGAACGACAATTGCTATACTTGTTACTCTTACTGTTATCAATCTAACTCATATTATTAGCCACATTATGCTTATATGATCGATTGAACGACAATTACTATACTTATTACTCTTACTATTATCAATCTAACTCATATTATTAGCCATATTATGCTTATATGATCGATAGTACGACAATTACTATACTTATTACTCTTATTATTATCAATCTAACTCATATTATTTCCATATTATGCAGATATGATCGATAGAACGACAATTACTATACTTATTACTCTTACTATTATCAATCTAACTCATATTATTAGCCATATTATGCTTATATTATCGATAGAACGACAACTACTATACTTGTTACTCTTATTATTATCAATCTAACTCATATTATTAGCCATATTATGCTTATATGATCGATAGAACGACAATTACTATACTTATTACTCTTGTTATTATCAATCTAACTCATATTATTAGCCATATTATGCTTATACGATCGATAGAACGACAATTACTATACTTATTACTCTTATTATTATCAATCTAACTCATATTATTAACCATATTATGCAGATATGATCGATAGAACGACAATTACTATACATATTACTCTTACTATTATCAATCTAACTCATATTATTAGCCATATTATGCTTATATTATCGATAGAACGACAATTGCTATACTTGTTACTCTTACTGTTATCAATCTAACTCGTATTATTAGCCACATTATGCTTATATGATCGATAGAACGACAATTACTATACTTATTACTCTTACTATTATCAATCTAACTCATATTATTAGCCATATTATGCTTATATTATCGATAGAACGACAATTGCTATACTTGTTACTCTTACTGTTATCAATCTAACTCATATTATTAGCCACATTATGCTTATATTATCGATAGAACGACAACTACTATACTTGTTACTCTTATTATTATCAATCTAACTCATATTATTAGCCATATTATGCTTATATGATCGATAGAACGACAATTACTATACTTATTACTCTTGTTATTATCAATCTAACTCATATTATTAGCCATATTATGCTTATACGATCGATAGAACCACAATTACTATACTTATTACTCTTATTATTATCAATCTAACTCATATTATTAGCCATATTATGCTTATACGATCGATAGCACGACAATTACTATACTTATTACTCTTACTATTATCAATCTAACTCATATTATTAGCCATATTATGCTTATATGATCGATAGAACGACAATTACTATACTTATTACTCTTACTATTATCAATCTAACTCACATTATTAGCCATATTGTGCTTATATTATCGATAGAACGACAATTACTATACTGGTTACTCTTATTATTATCAATCTAACTCATATTATTAGCCATATTATGCTTATATGATCGATAGAGGGACAATTACTATACTTCTTACTCTTATTATTATCAATCTAACTCATATTATTAGCCATATTATGCTTATATGATCGATAGAACGACAATTACTATACTTATTACTCTTATTATTATCAATCTAACTCATATTATTGGCCATATTATGTGGATATGATCGATAGGACGACAATTACTATACTCATTACTCTTATTATTATCAAACTAACTCATATTATTAACCATATTATGCAGATATGATCGATAGAGCGACAATTACTATACTTATTGCTCTTACTATTATCAATCTAACTCATATTATTAGCCATATTATGCTTATATGATCGATAGAGCGACAATTTCTATACTTATTACTCTTATTATTATCAATCTAACTCATATTATTGGCCATATTATGTGGACATGATCGATAGGACGACAATTACTATACTCATTACTCTTATTATTATCAAACTAACTCATATTATTAACCATATTATGCATTTATGATCGATAGATCGACAATTACTATACTTATTACTCTTACTATTATCAATCTAACTCATATTATTAGCCATATTATGCTTATATGATCGATAGAACGACAATTACTATACTTGTTACTCTTATTATTATCAATCTAACTCATATTATTTCCATATTATGCAGATATGATCGATAGAACGACAATTACTATACTTATTACTCTTACTATTATCAATCTAACTCATATTATTAGCCATATTATGCTTATATTATCGATAGAACGACAATTACTATACCTGTTACTCTTATTATTATCAATCTAACTCATATTATTAGCCATATTATGCTTATATGATCGATAGTACGACAATTGCTATACTTATTACTCTTATTATTATCAATCTAACTCATATTATTTCCATATTATGCAGATATGATCGATAGAACGACAATTACTATACTTATTACTCTTACTATTATCAATCTAACTCATATTATTAGCCATATTATGCTTATATTATCGATAGAACGACAATTACTCTACTTGTTACTCTTATTATTATCAATCTAACTCATATTATTAGCCATATTATGCTTATATGATCGATAGAACGACAATTACTATACTTATTACGCTTATTATTATCAATCTAACTCATATTATTAGCCATATTATGCTTATACGATCGATAGAACGACAATTACTATACTTATTACTCTTATTATTATCAATCTAACTCATATTATTAACCATATTATGCAGATATGATCGATAGAACGACAATTACTATACATATTACTCTTACTATTATCAATCTAACTCATATTATTAGCCATATTATGCTTATATTATCGATAGAACGACAATTACTCTACTTGTTACTCTTATTATTATCAATCTAACTCATATTATTAGCCATATTATGCTTATATGATCGATAGAACGACAATTACTATACTTATTACGCTTATTATTATCAATCTAACTCATATTATTAGCCATATTATGCTTATACGATCGATAGAACGACAATTACTATACTTATTACTTTTATTATTATCAATCTAACTCATATTATTAACCATATTATGCACATATGATCGATAGAACGACAATTACTATACTTATTACTCTTACTATTATCAATCTAACTCATATTATTAGCCATATTATGCTTATATTATCGATAGAACGACAATTACTATACTTATTACTCATACTATTATCAATCTAACTCATATTATTAGCCATATTATGCTTATATTATCGATAGAACGACAATTACTCTACTTGTTACTCTTATTATTATCAATCTAACTCATATTATTAGCCATATTATGCTTAATATGATCGATAGAACGACAATTACTATACTTATTACGCTTATTATTATCAATCTAACTCATATTATTAGCCATATTATGCTTATACGATCGATAGAACGACAATTACTATACTTATTACTCTTATTATTATCAATCTAACTCATATTATTAACCATATTATGCAGATATGATCGATAGAACGACAATTACTATACATATTACTCTTACTATTATCAATCTAACTCATATTATTAGCCATATTATGCTTATATTATCGATAGAACGACAATTGCTATACTTGTTACTCTTACTGTTATCAATCTAACTCATATTATTAGCCACATTATGCTTATATGATCGATTGAACGACAATTACTATACTTATTACTCTTACTATTATCAATCTAACTCATATTATTAGCCATATTATGCTTATATGATCGATAGTACGACAATTACTATACTTATTACTCTTATTATTATCAATCTAACTCATATTATTTCCATATTATGCAGATATGATCGATAGAACGACAATTACTATACTTATTACTCTTACTATTATCAATCTAACTCATATTATTAGCCATATTATGCTTATATTATCGATAGAACGACAACTACTATACTTGTTACTCTTATTATTATCAATCTAACTCATATTATTAGCCATATTATGCTTATATGATCGATAGAACGACAATTACTATACTTATTACTCTTGTTATTATCAATCTAACTCATATTATTAGCCATATTATGCTTATACGATCGATAGAACGACAATTACTATACTTATTACTCTTACTATTATCAATCTAACTCATATTATTAGCCATATTATGCTTATATTATCGATAGAACGACAATTGCTATACTTGTTACTCTTACTGTTATCAATCTAACTCATATTATTAGCCACATTATGCTTATATGATCGATTGAACGACAATTACTATACTTATTACTCTTACTATTATCAATCTAACTCATATTATTAGCCATATTATGCTTATATGATCGATAGTACGACAATTACTATACTTATTACTCTTATTATTATCAATCTAACTCATATTATTTCCATATTATGCAGATATGATCGATAGAACGACAATTACTATACTTATTACTCTTACTATTATCAATCTAACTCATATTATTAGCCATATTATGCTTATATTATCGATAGAACGACAACTACTATACTTGTTACTCTTATTATTATCAATCTAACTCATATTATTAGCCATATTATGCTTATATGATCGATAGAACGACAATTACTATACTTATTACTCTTGTTATTATCAATCTAACTCATATTATTAGCCATATTATGCTTATACGATCGATAGAACGACAATTACTATACTTATTACTCTTATTATTATCAATCTAACTCATATTATTAACCATATTATGCAGATATGATCGATAGAACGACAATTACTATACATATTACTCTTACTATTATCAATCTAACTCATATTATTAGCCATATTATGCTTATATTATCGATAGAACGACAATTGCTATACTTGTTACTCTTACTGTTATCAATCTAACTCGTATTATTAGCCACATTATGCTTATATGATCGATAGAACGACAATTACTATACTTATTACTCTTACTATTATCAATCTAACTCATATTATTAGCCATATTATGCTTATATTATCGATAGAACGACAATTGCTATACTTGTTACTCTTACTGTTATCAATCTAACTCATATTATTAGCCACATTATGCTTATATGATCGATTGAACGACAATTACTATACTTATTACTCTTACTATTATCAATCTAAACTCATATTATTAGCCATATTATGCTTATATGATCGATAGTACGACAATTACTATACTTATTACTCTTATTATTATCAATCTAACTCATATTATTTCCATATTATGCAGATATGATCGATAGAACGACAATTACTATACTTATTACTCTTACTATTATCAATCTAACTCATATTATTAGCCATATTATGCTTATATTATCGATAGAACGACAATTACTATACTTGTTACTCTTATTATTATCAATCTAACTCATATTATTAGCCATATTATGCTTATATGATCGATAGAACGACAATTACTATACTTATTACTCTTATTATTATCAATCTAACTCATATTATTAGCCATATTATGCTTATACGATCGATAGCACGACAATTACTATACTTATTACTCTTACTATTATCAATCTAACTCATATTATTAGCCATATTATGCTTATATGATCGATAGAACGACAATTACTATACTTATTACTCTTACTATTATCAATCTAACTCACATTATTAGCCATATTGTGCTTATATTATCGATAGAACGGCAATTACTATACTGGTTACTCTTACTATTATCAATCTAACTCATATTATTAGCCATATTATGCTTATATGATCGATAGAGGGACAATTACTATACTTCTTACTCTTATTATTATCAATCTAACTCATATTATTAGCCATATTATGCTTATATGATCGATAGAACGACAATTACTATACTTATTACTCTTATTATTATCAATCTAACTCATATTATTGGCCATATTATGTGGATATGATCGATAGGACGACAATTACTATACTCATTACTCTTATTATTATCAAACTAACTCATATTATTAACCATATTATGCAGATATGATCGACTAGAGCGACAATTACTATACTTATTGCTCTTACTATTATCAATCTAACTCATATTATTAGCCATATTATGCTTATATGATCGATAGAGCGACAATTTCTATACTTATTACTCTTATTATTATCAATCTAACTCATATTATTGGCCATATTATGTGGACATGATCGATAGGACGACAATTACTATACTCATTACTCTTATTATTATCAAACTAACTCATATTATTAACCATATTATGCAGATATGATCGATAGATCGACAATTACTATACTTATTACTCTTACTATTATCAATCTAACTCATATTATTAGCCATATTATGCTTATATGATCGATAGAACGACAATTACTATACTTGTTACTCTTATTATTATCAATCTAACTCATATTATTTCCATATTATGCAGATATGATCGATAGAACGACAATTACTATACTTATTACTCTTACTATTATCAATCTAACTCATATTATTAGCCATATTATGCTTATATTATCGATAGAACGACAATTACTATACCTGTTACTCTTATTATTATCAATCTAACTCATATTATTAGCCATATTATGCTTATATGATCGATAGTACGACAATTGCTATACTTATTACTCTTATTATTATCAATCTAACTCATATTATTTCCATATTATGCAGATATGATCGATAGAACGACAATTACTATACTTATTACTCTTACTATTATCAATCTAACTCATATTATTAGCCATATTATGCTTATATTATCGATAGAACGACAATTACTCTACTTGTTACTCTTATTATTATCAATCTAACTCATATTATTAGCCATATTATGCTTATATGATCGATAGAACGACAATTACTATACTTATTACGCTTATTATTATCAATCTAACTCATATTATTAGCCATATTATGCTTATACGATCGATAGAACGACAATTACTATACTTATTACTCTTATTATTATCAATCTAACTCATATTATTAACCATATTATGCAGATATGATCGATAGAACGACAATTACTATACTTATTACTCTTACTATTATCAATCTAACTCATATTATTAGCCATATTATGCTTATATTATCGATAGAACGACAATTGCTACTCATATTATTAGCCATATTATGCTTATACGATCGATAGAACGACAATTACTATACTTATTACTCTTATTATTATCAATCTAACTCATATTATTTACCATATTATGCAGATATGATCGATAGAACGACAATTACTATACTTATTACTCTTACTATTATCAATCTAACTCATATTATTAGCCATATTATGCTTATATTATCGATAGAACGACAATTGCTATACTTGTTACTCTTACTGTTATCAATATTAGCCACATTATGCTTATATGATCGATTGAACGACAATTACTATACTTATTACTCTTACTATTATCAATCTAACTCATATTATTAGCCCATATTATGCTCTATATGATCGATAGTACGACACAATTACTATACTTATTACTCTTATTATTATCAATCTAACTCATATTATTTCCATAATTATGCAGATATGATCGAAGAAGAACGACAATTACTATACTTAATTACTCTTTACTATTATCAATCTAACTCATATTATTAGCCATATTATGCTTATATTATCGATAGAACGACAACTACTATACTTGTTACTCTTATTATTATCAATCTAACTCATATTATTAGCCATATTATGCTTATATGATCGATAGAACGACAATTACTATACTTATTACTCTTGTTATTATCAATCTAACTCATATTATTAGCCATATATGCTTATACGATCGATAGAACCACAATTACTATACTTATTACTCTTATTATTATCAATCTAACTCATATTATTAGCCATATTATGCTTATACGATCGATAGCACGACAATTACTATACTTATTACTCTTACCTATTATCAATCTAACTCATATTATTAGCCATATTATGCTTATATGATCGATAGAACGACAATTACTATACTTATTACTCTACTATTATCAATCTAACTCACATTATTAGCCATATTGTGCTTATATTATCGATAGAACGACAATTACTATACTGGTTACTCTTATTATTATCAATCTAACTCATATTATTAGCCATATTATGCTTATATGATCGATAGAGGGACAATTACTATACTTCTTACTCTTATTATTATCAATCATAACTCATATTATTAGCCATATTATGCTTATATGATCGATAGAACGACAATTACTATACTTATTACTCTTATTATTATCAATCTAACTCATATTATTGGCCATATTATGTGGATATGATCGATAGGACGACAATTACTATACTCATTACTCTTATTATTATCAAACTAACTCATATTATTAACCATATTATGCAGATATGATCGATAGAGCGACAATTACTATACTTATTGCTCTTACCTATTATCAATCTAACTCATATTATTAGCCATATTATGCTTATATGATCGATAGAGGCGACAATTTCTATACTTATTACTCTTATTATTATCAATCTAACTCATATTATTGGCCATATTATGTGGACATGATCGATAGGACGACAATTACTATACTCATTACTCTTATTATTATCAAACTAACTCATATTATTAACCATATTATGCAGATATGATCGATAGATCGACAATTACTATACTTATTACTCTTACTATTATCAATCTAACTCATATTATTAGCCATATTATGCCTTATATGATCGATAGAACGACAATTACTATACTTGTTACTCTTATTATTATCAATCTAACTCATATTATTTCCATATTATGCAGATATGATCGATAGAACGACAATTACTATACTTATTACTCTTACTATTATCAATCTAACTCATATTATTAGCCATATTATGCTTATATTATCGATAGAACGACAATTACTATACCTGTTACTCTTATTATTATCAATCTAACTCATATTATTAGCCATATTATGCTTATATGATCGATAGTACGACAATTGCTATACTTATTACTCTTATTATTATCAATCTAACTCATATTATTTCCATATTATGCAGATATGATCGATAGAACGACAATTACTATACTTATTACTCTTACTATTATCAATCTAACTCATATTATTAGCCATATTATGCTTATATTATCGATAGAACGACAATTACTCTACTTGTTACTCTTATTATTATCAATCTAACTCATATTATTAGCCATATTATGCTTATATGATCGATAGAACGACAATTACTATACTTATTACGCTTATTATTATCAATCTAACTCATATTATTAGCCATATTATGCTTATACGATCGATAGAACGACAATTACTATACTTATTACTCTTATTATTATCAATCTAACTCATATTATTAACCATATTATGCAGATATGATCGATAGAACGACAATTACTATACATATTACTCTTACTATTATCAATCTAACTCATATTATTAGCCATATTATGCTTATATTATCGATAGAACGACAATTACTCTACTTGTTACTCTTATTATTATCAATCTAACTCATATTATTAGCCATATTATGCTTATATGATCGATAGAACGACAATTACTATACTTATTACGCTTATTATTATCAATCTAACTCATATTATTAGCCATATTATGCTTATACGATCGATAGAACGACAATTACTATACTTATTACTTTTATTATTATCAATCTAACTCATATTATTAACCATATTATGCAGATATGATCGATAGAACGACAATTACTATACTTATTACTCTTACTATTATCAATCTAACTCATATTATTAGCCATATTATGCTTATATTATCGATAGAACGACAATTGCTATACTTGTTACTCTTACTGTTATCAATCTAACTCATATTATTAGCCACATTATGCTTATATGATCGATTGAACGACAATTACTATACTTATTACTCTTACTATTATCAATCTAACTCATATTATTAGCCATATTATGCTTATATGATCGATAGTACGACAATTACTATACTTATTACTCTTATTATTATCAATCTAACTCATATTATTTCCATATTATGCAGATATGATCGATAGAACGACAATTACTATACTTATTACTCTTACTATTATCAATCTAACTCATATTATTAGCCATATTATGCTTATATTATCGATAGAACGACAACTACTATACTTGTTACTCTTATTGTTATCAATCTAACTCATATTATTAGCCATATTATGCTTATATGATCGATAGAACGACAATTACTATACTTATTACTCTTGTTATTATCAATCTAACTCATATTATTAGCCATATTATGCTTATACGATCGATAGAACGACAATTACTATACTTATTACTCTTATTATTATCAATCTAACTCATATTATTAACCATATTATGCAGATATGATCGATAGAACGACAATTACTATACATATTACTCTTACTATTATCAATCTAACTCATATTATTAGCCATATTATGCTTATATTATCGATAGAACGACAATTGCTATACTTGTTACTCTTACTGTTATCAATCTAACTCATATTATTAGCCACATTATGCTTATATGATCGATAGAACGACAATTACTATACTTATTACTCTTACTATTATCAATCTAACTCATATTATTAGCCATATTATGCTTATATTATCGATAGAACGACAATTGCTATACTTGTTACTCTTACTGTTATCAATCTAACTCATATTATTAGCCACATTATGCTTATATGATCGATTGAACGACAATTACTATACTTATTACTCTTACTATTATCAATCTAACTCATATTATTAGCCATATTATGCTTATATGATCGATAGTACGACAATTACTATACTTATTACTCTTATTATTATCAATCTAACTCATATTATTTCCATATTATGCAGATATGATCGATAGAACGACAATTACTATACTTATTACTCTTACTATTATCAATCTAACTCATATTATTAGCCATATTATGCTTATATTATCGATAGAACGACAATTACTATACTTGTTACTCTTATTATTATCAATCTAACTCATATTATTAGCCATATTATGCTTATATGATCGATAGAACGACAATTACTATACTTATTACTCTTATTATTATCAATCTAACTCATATTATTAGCCATATTATGCTTATACGATCGATAGCACGACAATTACTATACTTATTACTCTTACTATTATCAATCTAACTCATATTATTAGCCATATTATGCTTATATGATCGATAGAACGACAATTACTATACTTATTACTCTTACTATTATCAATCTAACTCACATTATTAGCCATATTGTGCTTATATTATCGATAGAACGACAATTACTATACTGGTTACTCTTATTATTATCAATCTAACTCATATTATTAGCCATATTATGCTTATATGATCGATAGAGGGACAATTACTATACTTCTTACTCTTATTATTATCAATCTAACTCATATTATTAGCCATATTATGCTTATATGATCGATAGAACGACAATTACTATACTTATTACTCTTATTATTATCAATCTAACTCATATTATTGGCCATATTATGTGGATATGATCGATAGGACGACAATTACTATACTCATTACTCTTATTATTATCAAACTAACTCATATTATTAACCATATTATGCAGATATGATCGATAGAGCGACAATTACTATACTTATTGCTCTTACTATTATCAATCTAACTCATATTATTAGCCATATTATGCTTATATGATCGATAGAGCGACAATTTCTATACTTATTACTCTTATTATTATCAATCTAACTCATATTATTGGCCATATTATGTGGACATGATCGATAGGACGACAATTACTATACTCATTACTCTTATTATTATCAAACTAACTCATATTATTAACCATATTATGCAGATATGATCGATAGATCGACAATTACTATACTTATTACTCTTACTATTATCAATCTAACTCATATTATTAGCCATATTATGCTTATATGATCGATAGAACGACAATTACTATACTTGTTACTCTTATTATTATCAATCTAACTCATATTATTTCCATATTATGCAGATATGATCGATAGAACGACAATTACTATACTTATTACTCTTACTATTATCAATCTAACTCATATTATTAGCCATATTATGCTTATATTATCGATAGAACGACAATTACTATACCTGTTACTCTTATTATTATCAATCTAACTCATATTATTAGCCATATTATGCTTATATGATCGATAGAACGACAATTACTATACTTATTACTCTTACTATTATCAATCTAACTCATATTATTGGCCATATTATGTGGATATGATCGATAGGACGACAATTACTATACTCATTACTCTTATTATTATCAAACGAACTCATATTATTAGCCATATTATGCTTATATTATCGATAGAGCGACAATAACTGTACTTGTTACTCTTATTATTATCAATCTAACTCATATTATTAGCCATATTATGCTTATATGATCGATAGGACGACAATTACTATACTCATTACTCTTATTATTATCAAACGAACTCATATTATTAGCCATATTATGCTTATATTATCGATAGAGCGACAATAACTGTACTTGTTACTCTTATTATTATCAATCTAACTCATATTATTAGCCATATTATGCTTATATGATCGATAGAACGACAATTACTATACTTATTACTCTTATTATTATCAATCTAACTCATATTATTGGCCATATTATGCTTATATTATCGAAAGAAGGACAATTACTATACTTGTTACGCTTATTATTATCAATCTAACTCATATTATTAGCCATATTATGCTTATATTATTGATAGAGCGACAATAACTGTACTTGTTACTCTTATTATTATCAATCTAACTCATATTATTAGCCATATTATGCTTATATGATCGATAGAACGACAATTTCTATACTCGTTACTCTTATTATTATCAAACTAACTCATATTATTAACCATATTATGCAGATATGATCGATAGATCGACAATTACTATACTTATTACTCTTACTATTATCAATTTAACTCATATTATTAGCCATATTATGCTTATATGATCGATAGAACGACAATTACTATACTTGTTACTCTTATTATTATCAATCTAACTCATATTATTTCCATATTATGCAGATATGATCGATAGAACGACAATTACTATACTTATTACTCTTACTATTATCAATCTAACTCATATTATTAGCCATATTATGCTTATATTATCGATAGAACGACAATTACTATACCTGTTACTCTTATTATTATCAATCTAACTCATATTATTAGCCATATTATGCTTATATGATCGATAGAACGACAATTACTATACTTATTACTCTTATTATTATCAATCTAACTCATATTATTGGCCATATTATGCTTATATTATCGAAAGAAGGACAATTACTATACTTGTTACGCTTATTATTATCAATCTAACTCATATTATTAGCCATATTATGCTTATATTATTGATAGAAGGACAATTACTATAGTTGTTACTCTTATTATTATCAATCTGACTCATATTATTAGCCATATTATGCTTATATGATCGATAGAAGGACAATTACTATACTTGTTACTCTTATTATTATCAATCTAACTCATATTATTGGCCATATTATGTGGATATGATCGATAGGACGACAATTACTATACTTATTACTCTTATTATTATCAATCTAACTCATATTATTGGCCATATTATGCTTATATTATCGATAGAACGACAATTACTATACTTATTACTCTTACTATTATCAATCTAACTCATACTATTAGCCATATTATGCTTATATTATCGATGGAACGACAATTACTATACTTGTTACTCTTATTATTATCAATCTAACTCATATCATTAGCCATATTATGCTTATATGATCGATAGAACGACAATTACTATACCTATTACTCTTATTATTATCAATCTAACTCATATTATTGGCCATATTATGCTTATATTATCGAAAGAAGGACAATTACTATACTTGTTACGCTTATTATTATCAATCTAACTCATATTATTAGCCATATTATGCTTATATTATTGATAGAAGGACAATTACTATAGCTGTCACTCTTATTATTATCAATCTAACTCATATTATTAGCCATATTATGCTTATATGATCGATAGAAAGACACTTACTATACTTGTTACTCTTATTGTTATCAATCTAACTCATATTATTAGCCATATTATGCTTATACGATCGATAGAACGACAATTACTATACATATTACTCTTACTGTTATCAATCTAACTCATATTATTAGCCATATTATGCTTATATTATCGATAGAACGACAATTGCTATACTTGTTACTCTTACTGTTATCAATCTAACTCATATTATTAGCCATATTATGCTTATATTATCGATAGAACGACAATTGCTATACTTGTTACTCTTACTGTTATCAATCTAACTCATATTATTAGCCATATTATGCTTATATGATCGATAGAACGACAATTACTATACTTATTACGCTTATTATTATCAATCTAACTCATATTATTAGCCATATTATGCTTATACGATCGATAGAACGACAATTACTATACTTATTACTCTTATTATTATCAATCTAACTCATATTATTAACCATATTATGCAGATATGATCGATAGAACGACAATTACTATACTTATTACTCTTACTATTATCAATCTAACTCATATTATTAGCCATATTATGCTTATATTATCGATAGAACGACAACTACTATACTTGTTACTCTTATTATTATCAATCTAACTCATATTATTAGCCATATTATGCTTATATGATCGATAGAACGACAATTACTATACTTATTACTCTTGTTATTATCAATCTAACTCATATTATTAGCCATATTATGCTTATACGATCGATAGAACGACAATTACTATACTTGTTACTCTTACTGTTATCAATCTAACTCATATTATTAGCCACATTATGCTTATATGATCGATAGAACGACAATTACTATACTTATTACTCTTACTATTATCAATCTAACTCATATTATTAGCCATATTATGCTTATATTATCGATAGAACGACAATTGCTATACTTGTTACTCTTACTGTTATCAATCTAACTCATATTATTAGCCACATTATGCTTATATGATCGATAGAACGACAATTACTATACTTATTACTCTTACTATTATCAATCTAACTCATATTATTAGCCATATTATGCTTATATTATCGATAGAACGACAATTACTATACCTGTTACTCTTATTACTATCAATCTAACTCATATTATTAACCATATTATGCAGATATGATCGATAGATCGACAATTAGTATACTTATTACTCTTACTATTATCAATCTAACTCATATTATTAGCCATATTATGCTTATATGATCGATAGAACGACAATTACTATACTTGTTACTCTTATTATTATCAATCTAACTCATATTATTTCCATATAATGCACATATGATCGATAGAACGACAATTACTATACTTTTTACTCTTACTATTATCAATCTAACTCATATTATTAGCCATATTATGCTTATATTATCGATAGAACGACAATTACTATACCTGTTACTCTTATTATTATCAATCTAACTCATATTATTAGCCATATTATGCTTATATTATCGATAGAACGACAATTACTATACCTGTTACTCTTATTATTATCAATCTAACTCATATTATTAGCCATATTATGATTATATGATCGATAGTACGACAATTGCTATACTTATTAAACTTATTATTATCAATCTAACTCATATTATTTCCATATTATGCAGATATGATCGATAGAACGACAATTACTATACTTATTACTCTTACTATTATCAATCTAACTCATATTATTAGCCATATTATGCTTATATTATCGATAGAACGACAATTACTCTACTTGTTACTCTTATTATTATCAATCTAACTCATATTATTAGCCATATTATGCTTATATGATCGATAGAACGACAATTACTATACTTATTACGCTTATTATTATCAATCTAACTCATATTATTAGCCATATTATGCTTATACGATCGATAGAACGACAATTACTATACTTATTACTCTTATTATTATCAATCTAACTCATATTATTAACCATATTATGCAGATATGATCGATAGAACGACAATTACTATACATATTACTCTTACTGTTATCAATCTAACTCATATTATTAGCCATATTATGCTTATATTATCGATAGAACGACAATTGCTATACTTGTTACTCTTACTGTTATCAATCTAACTCATATTATTAGCCACATTATGCTTATATGATCGATAGAACGACAATTACTATACTTATTACTCTTACTATTATCAATCTAACTCATATTATTAGCCATATTATGCTTATATTATCGATAGAACGACAATTGCTATACTTGTTACTCTTACTGTTATCAATCTAACTCATATTATTAGCCACATTATGCTTATATGATCGATTGAACGACAATTACTATACTTATTACTCTTACTATTATCAATCTAACTCATATTATTAGCCATATTATGCTTATATGATCGATAGTACGACAATTACTACACTTATTACTCTTATTATTATCAATCTAACTCATATTATTTCCATATTATGCAGATATGATCGATAGAACGACAATTACTATACTTATTACTCTTACTATTATCAATCTAACTCATATTATTAGCCATATTATGCTTATATTATCGATAGAACGACAACTACTATACTTGTTACTCTTATTATTATCAATCTAACTCATATTATTAGCCATATTATGCTTATATGATCGATAGAACGACAATTACTATACTTATTACTCTTGTTATTATCAATCTAACTCATATTATTAGCCATATTATGCTTATACGATCGATAGAACGACAATTACTATACTTATTACTCTTATTATTATCAATCTAACTCATATTATTAACCATATTATGCAGATATGGTCGATAGAACGACAATTACTATACATATTACTCTTGCTATTATCAATCTAACTCATATTATTAGCCATATTATGCCTATATTATCGATAGAACGACAATTGCTATACTTGTTACTCTTACTGTTATCAATCTAACTCATATTATTAGCCACATTATGCTTATATGATCGATAGAACGACAATTACTATACTTATTACTCTTACTATTATCAATCTAACTCATATTATTAGCCATATTATGCTTATATTATCGATAGAACGACAATTGCTATACTTGTTACTCTTACTGTTATCAATCTAACTCATATTATTAGCCACATTATGCTTATATGATCGATAGAACGACAATTACTATACTTATTACTCTTACTATTATCAATCTAACTCATATTATTAGCCATATTATGCTTATATTATCGATAGAACGACAATTACTATACCTGTTACTCTTATTACTATCAATCTAACTCATATTATTAACCATATTATGCAGATATGATCGATAGATCGACAATTAGTATACTTATTACTCTTACTATTATCAATCTAACTCATATTATTAGCCATATTATGCTTATATGAACGATAGAACGACAATTACTATACTTGTTACTCTTATTATTATCAATCTAACTCATATTATTTCCATATAATGCACATATGATCGATAGAACGACAATTACTATACTTTTTACTCTTACTATTATCAATCTAACTCATATTATTAGCCATATTATGCTTATATTATCGATAGAACGACAATTACTATACCTGTTACTCTTATTATTATCAATCTAACTCATATTATTAGCCATATTATGCTTATATTATCGATAGAACGACAATTACTATACCTGTTACTCTTATTATTATCAATCTAACTCATATTATTAGCCATATTATGCTTATATGATCGATAGTACGACAATTGCTATACTTATTAAACTTATTATTATCAATCTAACTCATATTATTTCCATATTATGCAGATATGATCGATAGAACGACAATTACTATACTTATTACTCTTACTATTATCAATCTAACTCATATTATTAGCCATATTATGCTTATATTATCGATAGAACGACAATTACTCTACTTGTTACTCTTATTATTATCAATCTAACTCATATTATTAGCCATATTATGCTTATATGATCGATAGAACGACAATTACTATACTTATTACGCTTATTATTATCAATCTAACTCATATTATTAGCCATATTATGCTTATACGATCGATAGAACGACAATTACTATACTTATTACTCTTATTATTATCAATCTAACTCATATTATTAACCATATTATGCAGATATGATCGATAGAACGACAATTACTATACATATTACTCTTACTGTTATCAATCTAACTCATATTATTAGCCATATTATGCTTATATTATCGATAGAACGACAATTGCTATACTTGTTACTCTTACTGTTATCAATCTAACTCATATTATTAGCCACATTATGCTTATATGATCGATAGAACGACAATTACTATACTTATTACTCTTACTATTATCAATCTAACTCATATTATTAGCCATATTATGCTTATATTATCGATAGAACGACAATTGCTATACTTGTTACTCTTACTGTTATCAATCTAACTCATATTATTAGCCACATTATGCTTATATGATCGATTGAACGACAATTACTATACTTATTACTCTTACTATTATCAATCTAACTCATATTATTAGCCATATTATGCTTATATGATCGATAGTACGACAATTACTACACTTATTACTCTTATTATTATCAATCTAACTCATATTATTTCCATATTATGCAGATATGATCGATAGAACGACAATTACTATACTTATTACTCTTACTATTATCAATCTAACTCATATTATTAGCCATATTATGCTTATATTATCGATAGAACGACAACTACTATACTTGTTACTCTTATTATTATCAATCTAACTCATATTATTAGCCATATTATGCTTATATGATCGATAGAACGACAATTACTATACTTATTACTCTTGTTATTATCAATCTAACTCATATTATTAGCCATATTATGCTTATACGATCGATAGAACGACAATTACTATACTTATTACTCTTATTATTATCAATCTAACTCATATTATTAACCATATTATGCAGATATGGTCGATAGAACGACAATTACTATACATATTACTCTTGCTATTATCAATCTAACTCATATTATTAGCCATATTATGCCTATATTATCGATAGAACGACAATTGCTATACTTGTTACTCTTACTGTTATCAATCTAACTCATATTATTAGCCACATTATGCTTATATGATCGATAGAACGACAATTACTATACTTATTACTCTTACTATTATCAATCTAACTCATATTATTAGCCATATTATGCTTATATTATCGATAGAACGACAATTGCTATACTTGTTACTCTTACTGTTATCAATCTAACTCATATTATTAGCCACATTATGCTTATATGATCGATAGAACGACAATTACTATACTTATTACTCTTACTATTATCAATCTAACTCATATTATTAGCCATATTATGCTTATATTATCGATAGAACGACAATTACTATACCTGTTACTCTTATTACTATCAATCTAACTCATATTATTAACCATATTATGCAGATATGATCGATAGATCGACAATTAGTATACTTATTACTCTTACTATTATCAATCTAACTCATATTATTAGCCATATTATGCTTATATGAACGATAGAACGACAATTACTATACTTGTTACTCTTATTATTATCAATCTAACTCATATTATTTCCATATAATGCACATATGATCGATAGAACGACAATTACTATACTTTTTACTCTTACTATTATCAATCTAACTCATATTATTAGCCATATTATGCTTATATTATCGATAGAACGACAATTACTATACCTGTTACTCTTATTATTATCAATCTAACTCATATTATTAGCCATATTATGCTTATATTATCGATAGAACGACAATTACTATACCTGTTACTCTTATTATTATCAATCTAACTCATATTATTAGCCATATTATGCTTATATGATCGATAGTACGACAATTGCTATACTTATTAAACTTATTATTATCAATCTAACTCATATTATTTCCATATTATGCAGATATGATCGATAGAACGACAATTACTATACTTATTACTCTTACTATTATCAATCTAACTCATATTATTAGCCATATTATGCTTATATTATCGATAGAACGACAATTACTCTACTTGTTACTCTTATTATTATCAATCTAACTCATATTATTAGCCATATTATGCTTATATGATCGATAGAACGACAATTACTATACTTATTACGCTTATTATTATCAATCTAACTCATATTATTAGCCATATTATGCTTATACGATCGATAGAACGACAATTACTATACTTATTACTCTTATTATTATCAATCTAACTCATATTATTAACCATATTATGCAGATATGATCGATAGAACGACAATTACTATACATATTACTCTTACTGTTATCAATCTAACTCATATTATTAGCCATATTATGCTTATATTATCGATAGAACGACAATTGCTATACTTGTTACTCTTACTGTTATCAATCTAACTCATATTATTAGCCACATTATGCTTATATGATCGATAGAACGACAATTACTATACTTATTACTCTTACTATTATCAATCTAACTCATATTATTAGCCATATTATGCTTATATTATCGATAGAACGACAATTGCTATACTTGTTACTCTTACTGTTATCAATCTAACTCATATTATTAGCCACATTATGCTTATATGATCGATTGAACGACAATTACTATACTTATTACTCTTACTATTATCAATCTAACTCATATTATTAGCCATATTATGCTTATATGATCGATATTACGACAATTACTACACTTATTACTCTTATTATTATCAATCTAACTCATATTATTTCCATATTATGCAGATATGATCGATAGAACGACAATTACTATACTTATTACTCTTACTATTATCAATCTAACTCATATTATTAGCCATATTATGCTTATATTATCGATAGAACGACAACTACTATACTTGTTACTCTTATTATTATCAATCTAACTCATATTATTAGCCATATTATGCTTATATGATCGATAGAACGACAATTACTATACTTATTACTCTTGTTATTATCAATCTAACTCATATTATTAGCCATATTATGCTTATACGATCGATAGAACGACAATTACTATACTTATTACTCTTATTATTATCAATCTAACTCATATTATTAACCATATTATGCAGATATGGTCGATAGAACGACAATTACTATACATATTACTCTTGCTATTATCAATCTAACTCATATTATTAGCCATATTATGCCTATATTATCGATAGAACGACAATTGCTATACTTGTTACTCTTACTGTTATCAATCTAACTCATATTATTAGCCACATTATGCTTATATGATCGATAGAACGACAATTACTATACTTATTACTCTTACTATTATCAATCTAACTCATATTATTAGCCATATTATGCTTATATTATCGATAGAACGACAATTGCTATACTTGTTACTCTTACTGTTATCAATCTAACTCATATTATTAGCCACATTATGCTTATATGATCGATAGAACGACAATTACTATACTTATTACTCTTACTATTATCAATCTAACTCATATTATTAGCCATATTATGCTTATATTATCGATAGAACGACAATTACTATACCTGTTACTCTTATTACTATCAATCTAACTCATATTATTAACCATATTATGCAGATATGATCGATAGATCGACAATTAGTATACTTATTACTCTTACTATTATCAATCTAACTCATATTATTAGCCATATTATGCTTATATGATCGATAGAACGACAATTACTATACTTGTTACTCTTATTATTATCAATCTAACTCATATTATTTCCATATAATGCACATATGATCGATAGAACGACAATTACTATACTTTTTACTCTTACTATTATCAATCTAACTCATATTATTAGCCATATTATGCTTATATTATCGATAGAACGACAATTACTATACCTGTTACTCTTATTATTATCAATCTAACTCATATTATTAGCCATATTATGCTTATATTATCGATAGAACGACAATTACTATACCTGTTACTCTTATTATTATCAATCTAACTCATATTATTAGCCATATTATGCTTATATGATCGATAGTACGACAATTGCTATACTTATTAAACTTATTATTATCAATCTAACTCATATTATTTCCATATTATGCAGATATGATCGATAGAACGACAATTACTATACTTATTACTCTTACTATTATCAATCTAACTCATATTATTAGCCATATTATGCTTATATTATCGATAGAACGACAATTACTCTACTTGTTACTCTTATTATTATCAATCTAACTCATATTATTAGCCATATTATGCTTATATGATCGATAGAACGACAATTACTATACTTATTACGCTTATTATTATCAATCTAACTCATATTATTAGCCATATTATGCTTATACGATCGATAGAACGACAATTACTATACTTATTACTCTTACTATTATCAATCTAACTCATATTATTAGCCATATTATGCTTATATTATCGATAGAACGACAATTGCTATACTTGTTACTCTTACTGTTATCAATCTAACTCATATTATTAGCCACATTATGCTTATATGATCGATAGAACGACAATTACTATACTTATTACTCTTACTATTATCAATCTAACTCATATTATTAGCCATATTATGCTTATATTATCGATAGAACGACAATTACTATACCTGTTACTCTTATTACTATCAATCTAACTCATATTATTAACCATATTATGCAGATATGATCGATAGATCGACAATTAGTATACTTATTACTCTTACTATTATCAATCTAACTCATATTATTAGCCATATTATGCTTATATGATCGATAGAACGACAATTACTATACTTGTTACTCTTATTATTATCAATCTAACTCATATTATTTCCATATAATGCACATATGATCGATAGAACGACAATTACTATACTTTTTACTCTTACTATTATCAATCTAACTCATATTATTAGCCATATTATGCTTATATTATCGATAGAACGACAATTACTATACCTGTTACTCTTATTATTATCAATCTAACTCATATTATTAGCCATATTATGCTTATATTATCGATAGAACGACAATTACTATACCTGTTACTCTTATTATTATCAATCTAACTCATATTATTAGCCATATTATGCTTATATGATCGATAGTACGACAATTGCTATACTTATTAAACTTATTATTATCAATCTAACTCATATTATTTCCATATTATGCAGATATGATCGATAGAACGACAATTACTATACTTATTACTCTTACTATTATCAATCTAACTCATATTATTAGCCATATTATGCTTATATTATCGATAGAACGACAATTACTCTACTTGTTACTCTTATTATTATCAATCTAACTCATATTATTAGCCATATTATGCTTATATGATCGATAGAACGACAATTACTATACTTATTACGCTTATTATTATCAATCTAACTCATATTATTAGCCATATTATGCTTATACGATCGATAGAACGACAATTACTATACTTATTACTCTTATTATTATCAATCTAACTCATATTATTAACCATATTATGCAGATATGATCGATAGAACGACAATTACTATACATATTACTCTTACTGTTATCAATCTATCTCATATTATTAGCCATATTATGCTTATATTATCGATAGAACGACAATTGCTATACTTGTTACTCTTACTGTTATCAATCTAACTCATATTATTAGCCACATTATGCTTATATGATCGATAGAACGACAATTACTATACTTATTACTCTTACTATTATCAATCTAACTCATATTATTAGCCATATTATGCTTATATTATCGATAGAACGACAATTGCTATACTTGTTACTCTTACTGTTATCAATCTAACTCATATTATTAGCCACATTATGCTTATATGATCGATTGAACGACAATTACTATACTTATTACTCTTACTATTATCAATCTAACTCATATTATTAGCCATATTATGCTTATATGATCGATAGTACGACAATTACTATACTTATTACTCTTATTATTATCAATCTAACTCATATTATTTCCATATTATGCAGATATGATCGATAGAACGACAATTACTATACTTATTACTCTTACTATTATCAATCTAACTCATATTATTAGCCATATTATGCTTATATTATCGATAGAACGACAACTACTATACTTGTTACTCTTATTATTATCAATCTAACTCATATTATTAGCCATATTATGCTTATATGATCGATAGAACGACAATTACTATACTTATTACTCTTGTTATTATCAATCTAACTCATATTATTAGCCATATTATGCTTATACGATCGATAGAACGACAATTACTATACTTATTACTCTTATTATTATCAATCTAACTCATATTATTAACCATATTATGCAGATATGGTCGATAGAACGACAATTACTATACATATTACTCTTGCTATTATCAATCTAACTCATATTATTAGCCATATTATGCTTATATTATCGATAGAACGACAATTGCTATACTTGTTACTCTTACTGTTATCAATCTAACTCATATTATTAGCCACATTATGCTTATATGATCGATAGAACGACAATTACTATACTTATTACTCTTACTATTATCAATCTAACTCATATTATTAGCCATATTATGCTTATACATGGTGTGTTCCATAAGTAATGCGAAGGAAATTCGTGAGCCGCTCCTGTTCGTCGCAGGGGAATCGGACCACGTGCGTTAGATGCGGGGGACCCTTAGCTTTCCAACGAACGCGGTCCCAGGGCTCTCCGAGCTGTGAAAGGGACAGGACGTTAATTTTTGTGACCCCCTGTTTGGTGACCGTGTCACGGAGAAAATGGAGTCGACGATCGGAACAACGATATGCGATAAAGCTTTTGTGCTAAACTAAACAAATCTCTTGAGGAGACAACTAAAATGATTCGTGAGGCTTATGGGGACTCTGTTCTGTGGTATTCACAAGTTTCGAGGTGGTTAAAGACCTTTAAGGAAGGGCGGGAAGAGGTTCGCGACGATCAACGCTCCGGGCGGCCACCAACCAGCAAAACAGTCCGTCAAACAGTCCATAAAGAATTTCTTCCTCAAGGACAGACAGTTAACACGGCCTACTAAGTGAATATGCTGGAAAGACTGCGAAAAAGGGTTGTCAGGACGAGAAAACACATCTCCGGTACCTGAATACTGCATCACGACAACGCGCTTTGCCTCAACGCGCTGCAAGTACGAGAATTTTTGATCCAAAACCAAGTGTTAACGCTTCCCCAACCCCCCTATAGTCCTGACCTGGCATCGGCAGACTTTTTCTTGTTCCCCCGGATCAAGACACCCCTGAAAGGAACGCGTTTCTCGTCCGTACAAGACATTCAAGCGGCCGTGACCGAGGCCCTAAAAGCGGTTCCGGAAAACGCATTCCAGGAAGCGTACCGTTTATGGCAGAGTCGCTGGCAAAAATGTGTAGATGCCCAAGGGCAGTACTTTGAAGAATTTTAAGTATTTGTAAGAATTGGTACAATAAATTCCTTTAAAAAAAATACTTCGCATTACTTATGGAACACACCATGTATTATCGATAGAACGACAATTGCTATACTTGTTACTCTTACTGTTATCAATCTAACTCATATTATTAGCCACATTATGCTTATATGATCGATTGAACGACAATTACTATACTTATTACTCTTACTATTATCAATCTAACTCATATTATTAGCCATATTATGCTTATATGATCGATAGTACGACAAATACTATACTTATTACTCTTATTATTATCAATCTAACTCATATTATTTCCATTTTATGCAGATATGATCGATAGAACGACAATTACTATACTTATTACTCTTACTATTATCAATCTAACTCATATTATTAGCCATATTATGCTTATATTATCGATAGAACGACAATTACTATACTTGTTACCCTTATTATTATCAATCTAACTCATATTATTAGCCATATTATGCTTATATGATCGATAGAACGACAATTACTATACTTATTACTCTTATTATTATCAATCTAACTCGTATTATTAGCCATATTATGCTTATACGATCGATAGAACGACAATTACTATACTTATTACTCTTATTATTATCAATCTAACTCATATTATTAACCATATTATGCAGATATGATCGATAGAACGACAATTACTATACATATTACTCTTACTATTATCAATCTAACTCATATTATTAGCCATATTATGCTTATATTATCGATAGAACGACAATTACTATACTTATTACTCTTACTATTATCAATCTAACTCATATTATTAGCCATATTATGCTTATATGAT
The DNA here is from genome assembly GCF_050947335.1 of Megachile rotundata. Classification (NCBI taxonomy): domain Eukaryota; kingdom Metazoa; phylum Arthropoda; class Insecta; order Hymenoptera; family Megachilidae; genus Megachile; species Megachile rotundata. The sequence goes on from NW_027473900.1 coordinate 104,964, forward strand.
CGATAGAACGACAATTACTATACTTATTACTCTTACTATTATCAATCTAACTCACATTATTAGCCATATTGTGCTTATATTATCGATAGAACGACAATTACTATACTCATTACTCTTATTATTATCAAACTAACTCATATTATTAACCATATTATGCAGATATGATCGATAGAGCGACAATTACTATACTTATTGCTCTTACTATTATCAATCTAACTCATATTATTAGCCATATTATGCTTATATTATCGATAGAGCGACAATTACTATACTTGTTACTCTTATTATTATCAGTCTAACTCATATTATTAGCCATATTATGCTTATATGATCGATAGAACGACAATTTCTATACTTATTACTCTTATTATTATCAATCTAACTCATATTATTGGCCATATTATGCAGATATGATCGATAGAACGACAATTACTATACTTATTGCTCTTACTATTATCAATCTAACTCATATTATTAGCCATATTATGCTTATATTATCGATAGAGCGACAATTACTACACTTGTTACTCTTATTATTATCAATCTAACTCATATTATTTCCATATTATGCACATATGATCGATAGAACGACAATTACTATACTTATTACTCTTACTATTATCAATCTAACTCATATTATTAGCCATATTATGCTTATATTATCGATAGAACGACAATTGCTATACTTGTTACTCTTACTGTTATCAATCTAACTCATATTATTAGCCACATTATGCTTATATGATCGATTGAACGACAATTACTATACTTATTACTCTTACTATTATCAATCTAACTCATATTATTAGCCATATTATGCTTATATGATCGATAGTACGATAATTACTATACTTATTACTCTTATTATTATCAATCTAACTCATATTATTTCCATATTATGCAGATATGATCGATAGAACGACAATTACTATACTTATTACTCTTACTATTATCAATCTAACTCATATTATTAGCCATATTATGCTTATATTATCGATAGAACGACAACTACTATACTTGTTACTCTTATTATTATCAATCTAACTCATATTATTAGCCATATTATGCTTATATGATCGATAGAACGACAATTACTATACTTATTACTCTTGTTATTATCAATCTAACTCATATTATTAGCGATATTATGCTTATACGATCGATAGAACGACAATTACTATACTTATTACTCTTATTATTATCAATCTAACTCATATTATTAACCATATTATGCAGATATGATCGATAGAACGACAATTACTATACATATTACTCTTACTATTATCAATCTAACTCATATTATTAGCCATATTATGCGTATATTATCGATAGAACGACAATTGCTATACTTGTTACTCTTACTGTTATCAATCTAACTCATATTATTAGCCACATTATGCTTATATGATCGATAGAACGACAATTACTATACTTATTACTCTTACTATTATCAATCTAACTTATATTATTAGCCATATTATGCATATATTATCGATAGAACGACAATTGCTATACTTGTTACTCTTACTGTTATCAATCTAACTCATATTATTAGCCACATTATGCTTATATGATCGATTGAACGACAATTACTATACTTATTACTCTTACTATTATCAATCTAATTCATATTATTAGCCATATTATGCTTATATGATCGATAGTACGACAATTACTATACTTATTACTCTTATTATTATCAATCTAACTCATATTATTTCCATATTATGCAGATATGATCGATAGAACGACAATTACTATACTTATTACTCTTACTATTATCAATCTAACTCATATTATTAGCCATATTATGCTTATATTATCGATAGAACGACAATTACTATACTTGTTACTCTTATTATTATCAATCTAACTCATATTACTAGCCATATTATGCTTATATGATCGATAGAACGACAATTACTATACTTATTACTCTTATTATTATCAATCTAACTCATATTATTAGCCATATTATGCTTATACGATCGATAGAACGACAATTACTATACTTATTACTCTTATTATTATCAATCTAACTCATATTATTAACCATATTATGCAGATATGATCGATAGAACGACAATTACTATACATATTACTCTTACTATTATCAATCTAACTCATATTATTAGCCATATTATGCTTATATTATCGATAGAACGACAATTGCTATACTTGTTACTCTTACTGTTATCAATCTAACTCATATTATTAGCCACATTATGCTTATATGATCGATAGAACGACAATTACTATACTTATTACTCTTACTATTATCAATCTAACTCATATTATTAGCCATATTATGCATATATTATCGATAGAACGACAATTGCTATACTTGTTACTCTTACTGTTATCAATCTAACTCATATTATTAGCCACATTATGCTTATATGATCGATTGAACGACAATTACTATACTTATTACTCTTACTATTATCAATCTAACTCATATTATTAGCCATATTATGCTTATATGATCGATAGTACGACAATTACTATACTTATTACTCTTATTATTATCAATCTAACTCATATTAGTTCCATATTATGCAGATATGATCGATAGAACGACAATTACTATACTTATTACTCTTACTATTATCAATCTAACTCATATTATTAGCCATATTATGCTTATATTATCGATAGAACGACAATTACTATACTTGTTACTCTTATTATTATCAATCTAACTCATATTATTAGCCATATTATGCTTATATGATCGATAGAACGACAATTACTATACTTATTACTCTTATTATTATCAATCTAACTCATATTATTAGCCATATTATGCTTATACGATCGATAGAACGACAATTACTATACTTATTACTCTTATTATTATCAATCTAACTCATATTATTAACCATATTATGCAGATATGATCGATAGAACGACAATTACTATACATATTACTCTTACTATTATCAATCTAACTCATATTATTAGCCATATTATGCTTATATTATCGATAGAACGACAATTACTATACTTATTACTCTTACTATTATCAATCTAACTCATATTATTAGCCATATTATGCTTATATGATCGATAGAACGACAATTACTATACTTATTACTCTTATTATTATCAATCTAACTCATATTATTGGCCATATTATGCTTATATTATCGAAAGAAGGACAATTACTATACTTGTTACGCTTATTATTATCAATCTAACTCGTATTATTAGCCATATTATGCTTATATTATTGATAGAAGGACAATTACTATAGTTGTTACTCTTATTATTATCAATCTAACTCATATTATTAGCCATATTATGCTTATATGATCGATAGTACGACAATTGCTATACTTATTACTCTTATTATTATCAATCTAACTCATATTATTTCCATATTATGCAGATATGATCGATAGAACGACAATTACTATACTTATTACTCTTACTATTATCAATCTAACTCATATTATTAGCCATATTATGCTTATATTATCGATAGAACGACAATTACTCTACTTGTTACTCTTATTATTATCAATCTAACTCATATTATTAGCCATATTATGCTTATATGATCGATAGAACGACAATTACTATACTTATTACGCTTATTATTATCAATCTAACTCATATTATTAGCCATATTATGCTTATACGATCGATAGAACGACAATTACTATACTTATTACTCTTATTATTATCAATCTAACTCATATTATTAACCATATTATGCAGATATGATCGATAGAACGACAATTACTATACATATTACTCTTACTATTATCAATCTAACTCATATTATTAGCCATATTATGCTTATATTATCGATAGAACGACAATTGCTATACTTGTTACTCTTACTGTTATCAATCTAACTCATATTATTAGCCACATTATGCTTATATGATCGATAGAACGACAATTACTATACTTATTACTCTTACTATTATCAATCTAACTCATATTATTAGCCATATTATGCTTATATTATCGATAGAACGACAATTGCTATACTTGTTACTCTTACTGTTATCAATCTAACTCATATTATTAGCCACATTATGCTTATATGATCGATTGAACGACAATTACTATACTTATTACTCTTACTATTATCAATCTAACTCATATTATTAGCCATATTATGCTTATATGATCGATAGTACGACAATTACTATACTTATTACTCTTATTATTATCAATCTAACTCATATTATTTCCATATTATGCAGATATGATCGATAGAACGACAATTACTATACTTGTTACTCTTATTATTATCAATCTAACTCATATTATTAGCCATATTATGCTTATATGATCGATAGAACGACAATTACTATACTTATTACTCTTGTTATTATCAATCTAATTCATATTATTAGCCATATTATGCTTATACGATCGATAGAACGACAATTACTATACTTATTACTCTTATTATTATCAATCTAACTCATATTATTAGCCATATTATGCTTATATGATCGATAGAACGACAATTACTATACTTATTACTCTTATTATTATCAATCTAACTCGTATTATTAGCCATATTATGCTTATACGATCGATAGAACGACAATTACTATACTTATTACTCTTATTATTATCAATCTAACTCATATTATTAACCATATTATGCAGATATGATCGATAGAACGACAATTACTATACATATTACTCTTACTATTATCAATCTAACTCATATTATTAGCCATATTATGCTTATATTATCGATAGAACGACAATTACTATACTTATTACTCTTACTATTATCAATCTAACTCATATTATTAGCCATATTATGCTTATATGATCGATAGAACGACAATTACTATACTTATTACTCTTACTATTATCAATCTAACTCACATTATTAGCCATATTGTGCTTATATTATCGATAGAACGACAATTACTATACTCATTACTCTTATTATTATCAAACTAACTCATATTATTAACCATATTATGCAGATATGATCGATAGAGCGACAATTACTATACTTATTGCTCTTACTATTATCAATCTAACTCATATTATTAGCCATATTATGCTTATATTATCGATAGAGCGACAATTACTATACTTGTTACTCTTATTATTATCAGTCTAACTCATATTATTAGCCATATTATGCTTATATGATCGATAGAACGACAATTTCTATACTTATTACTCTTATTATTATCAATCTAACTCATATTATTGGCCATATTATGCAGATATGATCGATAGAACGACAATTACTATACTTATTGCTCTTACTATTATCAATCTAACTCATATTATTAGCCATATTATGCTTATATTATCGATAGAGCGACAATTACTACACTTGTTACTCTTATTATTATCAATCTAACTCATATTATTTCCATATTATGCACATATGATCGATAGAACGACAATTACTATACTTATTACTCTTACTATTATCAATCTAACTCATATTATTAGCCATATTATGCTTATATTATCGATAGAACGACAATTGCTATACTTGTTACTCTTACTGTTATCAATCTAACTCATATTATTAGCCACATTATGCTTATATGATCGATTGAACGACAATTACTATACTTATTACTCTTACTATTATCAATCTAACTCATATTATTAGCCATATTATGCTTATATGATCGATAGTACGATAATTACTATACTTATTACTCTTATTATTATCAATCTAACTCATATTATTTCCATATTATGCAGATATGATCGATAGAACGACAATTACTATACTTATTACTCTTACTATTATCAATCTAACTCATATTATTAGCCATATTATGCTTATATTATCGATAGAACGACAACTACTATACTTGTTACTCTTATTATTATCAATCTAACTCATATTATTAGCCATATTATGCTTATATGATCGATAGAACGACAATTACTATACTTATTACTCTTGTTATTATCAATCTAACTCATATTATTAGCGATATTATGCTTATACGATCGATAGAACGACAATTACTATACTTATTACTCTTATTATTATCAATCTAACTCATATTATTAACCATATTATGCAGATATGATCGATAGAACGACAATTACTATACATATTACTCTTACTATTATCAATCTAACTCATATTATTAGCCATATTATGCGTATATTATCGATAGAACGACAATTGCTATACTTGTTACTCTTACTGTTATCAATCTAACTCATATTATTAGCCACATTATGCTTATATGATCGATAGAACGACAATTACTATACTTATTACTCTTACTATTATCAATCTAACTTATATTATTAGCCATATTATGCATATATTATCGATAGAACGACAATTGCTATACTTGTTACTCTTACTGTTATCAATCTAACTCATATTATTAGCCACATTATGCTTATATGATCGATTGAACGACAATTACTATACTTATTACTCTTACTATTATCAATCTAATTCATATTATTAGCCATATTATGCTTATATGATCGATAGTACGACAATTACTATACTTATTACTCTTATTATTATCAATCTAACTCATATTATTTCCATATTATGCAGATATGATCGATAGAACGACAATTACTATACTTATTACTCTTACTATTATCAATCTAACTCATATTATTAGCCATATTATGCTTATATTATCGATAGAACGACAATTACTATACTTGTTACTCTTATTATTATCAATCTAACTCATATTACTAGCCATATTATGCTTATATGATCGATAGAACGACAATTACTATACTTATTACTCTTATTATTATCAATCTAACTCATATTATTAGCCATATTATGCTTATACGATCGATAGAACGACAATTACTATACTTATTACTCTTATTATTATCAATCTAACTCATATTATTAACCATATTATGCAGATATGATCGATAGAACGACAATTACTATACATATTACTCTTACTATTATCAATCTAACTCATATTATTAGCCATATTATGCTTATATTATCGATAGAACGACAATTGCTATACTTGTTACTCTTACTGTTATCAATCTAACTCATATTATTAGCCACATTATGCTTATATGATCGATAGAACGACAATTACTATACTTATTACTCTTACTATTATCAATCTAACTCATATTATTAGCCATATTATGCATATATTATCGATAGAACGACAATTGCTATACTTGTTACTCTTACTGTTATCAATCTAACTCATATTATTAGCCACATTATGCTTATATGATCGATTGAACGACAATTACTATACTTATTACTCTTACTATTATCAATCTAACTCATATTATTAGCCATATTATGCTTATATGATCGATAGTACGACAATTACTATACTTATTACTCTTATTATTATCAATCTAACTCATATTAGTTCCATATTATGCAGATATGATCGATAGAACGACAATTACTATACTTATTACTCTTACTATTATCAATCTAACTCATATTATTAGCCATATTATGCTTATATTATCGATAGAACGACAATTACTATACTTGTTACTCTTATTATTATCAATCTAACTCATATTATTAGCCATATTATGCTTATATGATCGATAGAACGACAATTACTATACTTATTACTCTTATTATTATCAATCTAACTCATATTATTAGCCATATTATGCTTATACGATCGATAGAACGACAATTACTATACTTATTACTCTTATTATTATCAATCTAACTCATATTATTAACCATATTATGCAGATATGATCGATAGAACGACAATTACTATACATATTACTCTTACTATTATCAATCTAACTCATATTATTAGCCATATTATGCTTATATTATCGATAGAACGACAATTACTATACTTATTACTCTTACTATTATCAATCTAACTCATATTATTAGCCATATTATGCTTATATGATCGATAGAACGACAATTACTATACTTATTACTCTTATTATTATCAATCTAACTCATATTATTGGCCATATTATGCTTATATTATCGAAAGAAGGACAATTACTATACTTGTTACGCTTATTATTATCAATCTAACTCGTATTATTAGCCATATTATGCTTATATTATTGATAGAAGGACAATTACTATAGTTGTTACTCTTATTATTATCAATCTAACTCATATTATTAGCCATATTATGCTTATATTATCGATAGAACGACAATTACTATACCTGTTACTCTTATTATTATCAATCTAACTCATATTATTAGCCATATTATGCTTATATGATCGATAGTACGACAATTGCTATACTTATTACTCTTATTATTATCAATCTAACTCATATTATTTCCATATTATGCAGATATGATCGATAGAACGACAATTACTATACTTATTACTCTTACTATTATCAATCTAACTCATATTATTAGCCATATTATGCTTATATTATCGATAGAACGACAATTACTCTACTTGTTACTCTTATTATTATCAATCTAACTCATATTATTAGCCATATTATGCTTATATGATCGATAGAACGACAATTACTATACTTATTACGCTTATTATTATCAATCTAACTCATATTATTAGCCATATTATGCTTATACGATCGATAGAACGACAATTACTATACTTATTACTCTTATTATTATCAATCTAACTCATATTATTAACCATATTATGCAGATATGATCGATAGAACGACAATTACTATACATATTACTCTTACTATTATCAATCTAACTCATATTATTAGCCATATTATGCTTATATTATCGATAGAACGACAATTGCTATACTTGTTACTCTTACTGTTATCAATCTAACTCATATTATTAGCCACATTATGCTTATATGATCGATAGAACGACAATTACTATACTTATTACTCTTACTATTATCAATCTAACTCATATTATTAGCCATATTATGCTTATATTATCGATAGAACGACAATTGCTATACTTGTTACTCTTACTGTTATCAATCTAACTCATATTATTAGCCACATTATGCTTATATGATCGATTGAACGACAATTACTATACTTATTACTCTTACTATTATCAATCTAACTCATATTATTAGCCATATTATGCTTATATGATCGATAGTACGACAATTACTATACTTATTACTCTTATTATTATCAATCTAACTCATATTATTTCCATATTATGCAGATATGATCGATAGAACGACAATTACTATACTTGTTACTCTTATTATTATCAATCTAACTCATATTATTAGCCATATTATGCTTATATGATCGATAGAACGACAATTACTATACTTATTACTCTTGTTATTATCAATCTAATTCATATTATTAGCCATATTATGCTTATACGATCGATAGAACGACAATTACTATACTTATTACTCTTATTATTATCAATCTAACTCATATTATTAACCATATTATGCAGATATGATCGATAGAACGACAATTACTATACATATTACTCTTACTATTATCAATCTAACTCATATTATTAGCCATATTATGCTTATATTATCGATAGAACGACAATTGCTATACTTGTTACTCTTACTGTTATCAATCTAACTCATATTATTAGCCACATTATGCCTATATGATCGATAGAACGACAATTACTATACTTATTACTCTTAGTATTATCAATCTAACTCATATTATTAGCCATATTATGCTTATATTATCGATAGAACGACAATTGCTATACTTGTTACTCTTACTGTTATCAATCTAACTCATATTATTAGCCACATTATGCTTATATGATCGATTGAACGACAATTACTATACTTATTACTCTTACTATTATCAATCTAACTCATATTATTAGCCATATTATGCTTATATGATCGATAGTACGACAATTACTATACTTATTACTCTTATTATTATCAATCTAACTCATATTATTTCCATATTATGCAGATATCATCGATAGAACGACAATTACTATACTTATTACTCTTACTATTATCAATCTAACTCATATTATTAGCCATATTATGCTTATATTATCGATAGAACGACAATTACTATACTTTTTACTCTTATTATTATCAATCTAACTCATATTATTAGCCATATTATGCTTATATGATCGATAGAACGACAATTACTATACTTATTACTCTTATTATTATCAATCTAACTCATATTATTAGCCATATTATGCTTATACGATCGATAGCACGACAATTACTATACTTATTACTCTTATTATTATCAATCTAACTCATATTATTAACCATATTATGCAGATATGATCGATAGAACGACAATTACTATACATATTACTCTTACTATTATCAATCTAACTCATATTATTAGCCATATTATGCTTATATGATCGATAGAACGACAATTACTATACTTATTACTCTTACTATTATCAATCTAACTCACATTATTAGCCATATTGTGCTTATATTATCGATAGAACGACAATTACTATACTGGTTACTCTTATTATTATCAATCTAACTCATATTATTAGCCATATTATGCTTATATGATCGATAGAGGGACAATTACTATACTTCTTACTCTTATTATTATCAATCTAACTCATATTATTAGCCATATTATGCTTATATGATCGATAGAACGACAATTACTATACTTATTACTCTTATTATTATCAATCTAACTCATATTATTGGCCATATTATGTGGATATGATCGATAGGACGACAATTACTATACTCATTACTCTTATTATTATCAAACTAACTCATATTATTAACCATATTATGCAGATATGATCGATAGAGCGACAATTACTATACTTATTGCTCTTACTATTATCAATCTAACTCATATTATTAGCCATATTATGCTTATATTATCGATAGAGCGACAATTACTATACTTGTTACTCTTATTATTATCAATCTAACTCATATTATTAGCCATATTATGCTTATATGATCGATAGAGCGACAATTTCTATACTTATTACTCTTATTATTATCAATCTAACTCATATTATTGGCCATATTATGTGGACATGATCGATAGGACGACAATTACTATACTCATTACTCTTATTATTATCAAACTAACTCATATTATTAACCATATTATGCAGATATGATCGATAGAACGACAATTACTATACTTATTACTCTTATTATTATCAATCTAACTCATATTATTGGCCATATTATGCTTATATTATCGAAAGAAGGACAATTACTATACTTGTTACGCTTATTATTATCAATCTAACTCATATTATTAGCCATATTATGCTTATATTATTGATAGAAGGACAATTACTATAGTTGTTACTCTTATTATTATCAATCTGACTCATATTATTAGCCATATTATGCTTATATGATCGATAGAAAGACAATTACTATACTTGTTACTCTTATTATTATCAATCTAACTCATATTATTGGCCATATTATGTGGATATGATCGATAGGACGACAATTACTATACTTATTACTCTTATTATTATCAATCTAACTCATATTATTGGCCATATTATGCTTATATTATCGATAGAACGACAATTACTATACTTATTACTCTTACTATTATCAATCTAACTCACACTATTAGCCACATTATGCTTATATTATCGATGGAACGACAATTACTATACTTGTTACTCTTATTATTATCAATCTAACTCATATCATTAGCCATATTATGCTTATATGATCGATAGAACGACAATTACTATACCTATTACTCTTATTATTATCAATCTAACTCATATTATTGGCCATATTATGCTTATATTATCGAAAGAAGGACAATTACTATACTTGTTACGCTTATTATTATCAATCTAACTCATATTATTAGCCATATTATGCTTATATTATTGATAGAAGGACAATTACTATAGCTGTTACTCTTATTATTATCAATCTAACTCATATTATTAGCCATATTATGCTTATATGATCGATAGAAAGACACTTACTATACTTGTTACTCTTATTGTTATCAATCTAACTCATATTATTAGCCATATTATGCTTATACGATCGATAGAACGACAATTACTATACATATTACTCTTACTGTTATCAATCTAACTCATATTATTAGCCATATTATGCTTATATTATCGATAGAACGACAATTGCTATACTTGTTACTCTTACTGTTATCAATCTAACTCATATTATTAGCCACATTATGCTTATATGATCGATAGAACGACAATTACTATACTTATTACTCTTACTATTATCAATCTAACTCATATTATTAGCCATATTATGCTTATATTATCGATAGAACGACAATTGCTATACTTGTTACTCTTACTGTTATCAATCTAACTCATATTATTAGCCACATTATGCTTATATGATCGATTGAACGACAATTACTATACTTATTACTCTTACTATTATCAATCTAACTCATATTATTAGCCATATTATGCTTATATTATCGATAGAACGACAATTACTCTACTTGTTACTCTTATTATTATCAATCTAACTCATATTATTAGCCATATTATGCTTATATGATCGATAGAACGACAATTACTATACTTATTACGCTTATTATTATCAATCTAACTCATATTATTAGCCATATTATGCTTATACGATCGATAGAACGACAATTACTATACTTGTTACTCTTATTATTATCAATCTAACTCATATTATTTCCATATTATGCAGATATGATCGATAGAACGACAATTACTATACTTATTACTCTTACTATTATCAATCTAACTCATATTATTAGCCATATTATGCTTATATTATTGATAGAAGGACAATTACTATAGTTGTTACTCTTATTATTATCAATCTGACTCATATTATTAGCCATATTATGCTTATATGATCGATAGAAAGACAATTACTATACTTGTTACTCTTATTATTATCAATCTAACTCATATTATTGGCCATATTATGTGGATATGATCGATAGGACGACAATTACTATACTTATTACTCTTATTATTATCAATCTAACTCATATTATTGGCCATATTATGCTTATATTATCGATAGAACGACAATTACTATACTTATTACTCTTACTATTATCAATCTAACTCACACTATTAGCCACATTATGCTTATATTATCGATGGAACGACAATTACTATACTTGTTACTCTTATTATTATCAATCTAACTCATATCATTAGCCATATTATGCTTATATGATCGATAGAACGACAATTACTATACCTATTACTCTTATTATTATCAATCTAACTCATATTATTGGCCATATTATGCTTATATTATCGAAAGAAGGACAATTACTATACTTGTTACGCTTATTATTATCAATCTAACTCATATTATTAGCCATATTATGCTTATATTATTGATAGAAGGACAATTACTATAGCTGTTACTCTTATTATTATCAATCTAACTCATATTATTAGCCATATTATGCTTATATGATCGATAGAAAGACACTTACTATACTTGTTACTCTTATTGTTATCAATCTAACTCATATTATTAGCCATATTATGCTTATACGATCGATAGAACGACAATTACTATACATATTACTCTTACTGTTATCAATCTAACTCATATTATTAGCCATATTATGCTTATATTATCGATAGAACGACAATTGCTATACTTGTTACTCTTACTGTTATCAATCTAACTCATATTATTAGCCACATTATGCTTATATGATCGATAGAACGACAATTACTATACTTATTACTCTTACTATTATCAATCTAACTCATATTATTAGCCATATTATGCTTATATTATCGATAGAACGACAATTGCTATACTTGTTACTCTTACTGTTATCAATCTAACTCATATTATTAGCCACATTATGCTTATATGATCGATTGAACGACAATTACTATACTTATTACTCTTACTATTATCAATCTAACTCATATTATTAGCCATATTATGCTTATATTATCGATAGAACGACAATTACTCTACTTGTTACTCTTATTATTATCAATCTAACTCATATTATTAGCCATATTATGCTTATATGATCGATAGAACGACAATTACTATACTTATTACGCTTATTATTATCAATCTAACTCATATTATTAGCCATATTATGCTTATACGATCGATAGAACGACAATTACTATACTTGTTACTCTTATTATTATCAATCTAACTCATATTATTTCCATATTATGCAGATATGATCGATAGAACGACAATTACTATACTTATTACTCTTACTATTATCAATCTAACTCATATTATTAGCCATATTATGCTTATATTATCGATAGAACGACAATTACTATACCTGTTACTCTTATTATTATCAATCTAACTCATATTATTAGCCATATTATGCTTATATGATCGATAGAACGACAATTACTATACTTATTACTCTTATTATTATCAATCTAACTCATATTATTGGCCATATTATGCTTATATTATCGAAAGAAGGACAATTACTATACTTGTTACGCTTATTATTATCAATCTAACTCATATTATTAGCCATATTATGCTTATATTATTGATAGAAGGACAATTACTATAGTAGTTACTCTTATTATTATCAATCTGACTCATATTATTAGCCATATTATGCTTATATGATCGATAGAAAGACAATTACTATACTTGTTACTCTTATTATTATCAATCTAACTCATATTATTGGCCATATTATGTGGATATGATCGATAGGACGACAATTACTATACTTATTACTCTTATTATTATCAATCTAACTCATATTATTGGCCATATTATGCTTATATTATCGATAGAACGACAATTACTATACTTATTACTCTTACTATTATCAATCTAACTCACACTATTAGCCACATTATGCTTATATTATCGATGGAACGACAATTACTATACTTGTTACTCTTATTATTATCAATCTAACTCATATCATTAGCCATATTATGCTTATATGATCGATAGAACGACAATTACTATACCTATTACTCTTATTATTATCAATCTAACTCATATTATTGGCCATATTATGCTTATATTATCGAAAGAAGGACAATTACTATACTTGTTACGCTTATTATTATCAATCTAACTCATATTATTAGCCATATTATGCTTATATTATTGATAGAAGGACAATTACTATAGCTGTTACTCTTATTATTATCAATCTAACTCATATTATTAGCCATATTATGCTTATATGATCGATAGAAAGACACTTACTATACTTGTTACTCTTATTGTTATCAATCTAACTCATATTATTAGCCATATTATGCTTATACGATCGATAGAACGACAATTACTATACTTATTACTCTTACTATTATCAATCTAACTCATATTATTAGCCATATTATGCTTATATTATCGATAGAACGACAATTGCTATACTTGTTACTCTTACTGTTATCAATCTAACTCATACTATTAGCCACATTATGCTTATATGATCGATTGAACGACAATTACTATACTTATTACTCTTACTATTATCAATCTAACTCATATTATTAGCCATATTATGCTTATATTATCGATAGAACGACAATTACTCTACTTGTTACTCTTATTATTATCAATCTAACTCATATTATTATCCATATTATGCTTATATGATCGATAGAACGACAATTACTATACTTATTACGCTTATTATTATCAATCTAACTCATATTATTAGCCATATTATGCTTATACGATCGATAGAACGACAATTACTATACTTATTACTCTTATTATTATCAATCTAACTCATATTATTAACCATATTATGCAGATATGATCGATAGAACGACAATTACTATACATATTACTCTTACTGTTATCAATCTAACTCATATTATTAGCCATATTATGCTTATATTATCGATAGAACGACAATTGCTATACTTGTTACTCTTACTGTTATCAATCTAACTCATATTATTAGCCACATTATGCTTATATGATCGATAGAACGACAATTACTATACTTATTACTCTTACTATTATCAATCTAACTCATATTATTAGCCATATTATGCTTATATTATCGATAGAACGACAATTGCTATACTTGTTACTCTTACTGTTATCAATCTAACTCATATTATTAGCCACATTATGCTTATATGATCGATTGAACGACAATTACTATACTTATTACTCTTACTATTATCAATCTAACTCATATTATTAGCCATATTATGCTTATATGATCGATAGAGGGACAATTACTATACTTCTTACTCTTATTATTGTCAATCTAACTCATATTATTAGCCATATTATGCTTATATGATCGATAGAACGACAATTACTATACTTATTACTCTTATTATTATCAATCTAACTCATATAATTGGCCATATTATGTGGATATGATCGATAGGACGACAATTACTATACTCATTACTCTTATTATTATCAAACTAACTCATATTATTAACCATATTATGCAGATATGATCGATAGAGCGACAATTACTATACTTATTGCTCTTACTATTATCAATCTAACTCATATTATTAGCCATATTATGCTTATATTATCGATAGAGCGACAATTACTATACTTGTTACTCTTATTATTATCAATCTAACTCATATTATTAGCCATATTATGCTTATATGATCGATAGAGCGACAATTTCTATACTTATTACTCTTATTATTATCAATCTAACTCATATTATTGGCCATATTATGTGGACATGATCGATAGGACGACAATTACTATACTCATTACTCTTATTATTATCAAACTAACTCATATTATTAACCATATTATGCAGATATGATCGATAGATCGACAATTACTATACTTATTACTCTTACTATTATCAATCTAACTCATATTATTAGCCATATTATGCTTATATGATCGATAGAACGACAATTACTATACTTGTTACTCTTATTATTATCAATCTAACTCATATTATTTCCATATTATGCAGATATGATCGATAGAACGACAATTACTATACAGATTACTCTTACTATTATCAATCTAACTCATATTATTAGCCATATTATGCTTATATTATCGATAGAACGACAATTACTATACCTGTTACTCTTATTATTATCAATATAACTCATATTATTAGCCATATTATGCTTATATGATCGATAGAACGACAATTACTATACTTATTACTCTTACTATTATCAATCTAACTCATATTATTAGCCATATTATGCTTATATTATCGATAGAACGACAATTACTATACCTGTTACTCTTATTATTATCAATCTAACTCATATTATTAGCCATATTATGCTTATATGATCGATAGAACGACAATTACTATACTTATTACTCTTATTATTATCAATCTAACTCATATTATTGGCCATATTATGTGGATATGATCGATAGGACGACAATTACTATACTCATTACTCTTATTATTATCAAACTAACTCATATTATTAGCCATATTATGCTTATATTATCGATAGAGCGACAATAACTGTACTTGTTACTCTTATTATTATCAATCTAACTCATATTATTAGCCATATTATGCTTATATGATCGATAGAACGACAATTTCTATACTCATTACTCTTATTATTATCAAACTAACTCATATTATTAACCATATTATGCAGATATGATCGATAGATCGACAATTACTATACTTATTACTCTTACTATTATCAATTTAACTCATATTATTAGCCATATTATGCTTATATGATCGATAGAACGACAATTACTATACTTGTTACTCTTATTATTATCAATCTAACTCATATTATTTCCATATTATGCAGATATGATCGATAGAACGACAATTACTATACTTATTACTCTTACTATTATCAATCTAACTCATATTATTAGCCATATTATGCTTATATTATCGATAGAACGACAATTACTATACCTGTTACTCTTATTATTATCAATCTAACTCATATTATTAGCCATATTATGCTTATATGATCGATAGAACGACAATTACTATACTTATTACTCTTATTATTATCAATCTAACTCATATTATTGGCCATATTATGCTTATATTATCGAAAGAAGGACAATTACTATACTTGTTACGCTTATTATTATCAATCTAACTCATATTATTAGCCATATTATGCTTATATTATTGATAGAAGGACAATTACTATAGTTGTTACTCTTATTATTATCAATCTGACTCATATTATTAGCCATATTATGCTTATATGATCGATAGAAAGACAATTACTATACTTGTTACTCTTATTATTATCAATCTAACTCATATTATTGGCCATATTATGTGGATATGATCGATAGGACGACAATTACTATACTTATTACTCTTATTATTATCAATCTAACTCATATTATTGGCCATATTATGCTTATATTATCGATAGAACGACAATTACTATACTTATTACTCTTACTATTATCAATCTAACTCATACTATTAGCCATATTATGCTTATATTATCGATGGAACGACAATTACTATACTTGTTACTCTTATTATTATCAATCTAACTCATATCATTAGCCATATTATGCTTATATGATCGATAGAACGACAATTACTATACCTATTACTCTTATTATTATCAATCTAACTCATATTATTGGCCATATTATGCTTATATTATCGAAAGAAGGACAATTACTATACTTGTTACGCTTATTATTATCAATCTAACTCATATTATTAGCCATATTATGCTTATATTATTGATAGAAGGACAATTACTATAGCTGTTACTCTTATTATTATCAATCTAACTCATATTATTAGCCATATTATGCTTATATGATCGATAGAAAGACACTTACTATACTTGTTACTCTTATTGTTATCAATCTAACTCATATTATTAGCCATATTATGCTTATACGATCGATAGAACGACAATTACTATACATATTACTCTTACTGTTATCAATCTAACTCATATTATTAGCCATATTATGCTTATATTATCGATAGAACGACAA